>NC_133656.1:218010978-218310978 GCF_009905375.1 Apium graveolens
AGATTTTAGGCAGAAGTATTGCTTATCTCAAAAAGACCATGGATGAGGCTGTAAGGAGAAATAGAGCTATTATCATTAGAGAGGGAAAGAGCATATGTGTGATGCAAGGACATCCCAAATTCTCAATAGCCAAGAAGGAAGAAGACAAGCAATTAAAGGCTGACAAAAGAGCACAAGCAAAGCTTGAACAACAGCTAAAGTCAAGTCTAGTTGAAAAAGAAAAAGGGATTGAAGTCAGGGGTGAAGACAAGACTACAAACCTAGATGAGGTTTTAGGGAGTATATTTGGTGAGAGTGTGGAAGAAAGAGAGGAATGGCAGAAGGGAAACAGAAGAAAGGCCAAGGCACATAGAAGGAGTGGAGATAACACTGAAGTAACCAAATCTATATCTAAACCACTACCTTCCATACCTGAACCCCTTGTTGCTGATCCCACAATAAACATCCATGGTGAACCAATCATTCCAAAAGAGGAACCTATTGATTGGGACACTATCAAATTGCCTACCTTTCTAACCACTCTTCCACTACCAAAGAAACAGAAAAGAAAACCAAAATCTACACCTCCCATAACCTCTAAGAAATTCACTCAAAAACAAAAACCTAAGCCTAAGTCACCCATTTCTAAAGATGATTATGTTCACATCTGTGACATAAAAGAAATTTCAGACATTGAACTCTATCTGGATGAGCTGGAGGATGTAAGGGGAATAGCTGCCTACAGACAGTTACCAGAGAGATTAGTGTTCAGATATAAAGGAGCTGGGGAAAGAACATGGCCTCTCCACAGGATTCTGGATGAAGGCTACTCTACCTTGATTAGAGTCTATTCAGCTATACAAAAGGATTCTGGCTTTACCAGAACTGCCAAGACTGAAATTCTCAACAAGATAGCCAATATAAGGAAAACTTGGAGGGAGCCCAATGCTTTACCCAGGACTTTACTCATTCAAGAAAGGGAAATGAAAATTCTCAAATCACCTCATTGGTTGATGGAATTTAGAGATGATAAAGGAGTCAGAAGATTTTTCAGACTTGAAGACCAACTCAAGATTGCCAGCAATGAAACTCTCAAAGAAATGCAATCTAAGTTGGATGTCAGTGTTGAAGATGAAACTGAATTCTTCAGACAACTCCAACTCCAAATTGAGGAAAATGACAAAAGGCTAGGAAAGAAAACCAGGGAACAAAGAAGAAAAAGATGATTTGCTCAGACTAAAGGAGTGTCCTTGGAAACACTGTAAATCTTCAATTATCTCCTAGTACATACACTTTTGCAGCATTTTTAAATTTCTACTTAGTTTCAATTCATATATCTGTTAAGTGTTTTGTTATCATCAAGTTAACCCTGAATTTATGCCTACAATTCTTATAGACATAAATAGGGGGAGATTGTTAGGAATGTATGTGCATTAGTTTGATGATATGTTTAACAAAATACTTAAGTAGAAATTTAGTGTCTGTAGCCTCAACGGATAAGACCACTTTGGCTATCCGTTGATGGTGTAGCTTTACTTAGAAATAAGTCTAGTGTTGTAGCATATTTCAGTCTCTGTATTTAAAATGTAATTCTTGGAAGTTGAGAGAAACTATGAGTCATGTTGACTACTAGATGATATGCAGATAGGAAGGCCAATTGTAAATACTTCATGCCTTGTAATTTTGTATAAGTGAAGTGGTATCAACGGATGACTTAAAGACCTTCAACGGATGAGAAGCTAAGCTTCAACGGATGTCTCTAAAGCTTCAACGGATAAAGTCATCAACGGATAACATCCTTCAACGGATGAGTGCATCAACGGATGAAAGCTTCAACGGATAACATCCTTCAACGGATGAGTGCATCAACGGATGAAAGCTTCAACGGATGTTCTAATGATTAGCCGTTGATAAGGGGTAGTTGTACCTACAAACAGAGGCACATGGGTTGATAGAGACAACTGAGATGTGGTAGCCGAATTTCAGGAACAACAGAAAAAGCAGCCGTTCTTCTCTAGTACAAAGATGCAATAGTCAACAAAGTACTGGAGTGAACAGGAAAAGAAGCAAGTGAAGATCTTATTTTATTACTGTATTTTATATTGTTCTTCACTTGTACACTTGGTAATATATAAACCAAGTAGAAGCTAGTAATTAGATGTGAGATTTTCCAGAGCTGTTTAGAAAAATATTGAGAGAAAATTCATCTAGTTTGTACTAGGATGCAGCTGTGATCAACATTGTTTAATCACAGATTTTCTAAAATACCATCTCTGGTGGAACAACAAATCCACCAGAAAAGTTTTTAAGGTCTGTTGTGTTCTTTACATTTGTGCTTGAATATATATCTGTCTGTATTAGCTTAAAGCAATTCACACACTTGTTCTTCTTGAACACACAACTTTCATAAACTGCTCAAAACTTGAAAAAGTTTTGAGATTTACATTCAACCCCCCTTCTGTAAATCTCATTGTTAGTCCACTAGGAATAACACCAGTAGAGCCCTAATAATTGTCCCTGGAGACTAAGAACTAAACCAAAGCATAGTTCAGTGTACACAAGATGACTATGATGACCTCAAGTCTAAGGATACTTGTACAACTATCACTATGTGAACAACTGCTGACACGTGAGTGAACTCCATCAGTTGTTCAGCTGTGCGAGTCATGTTCAGTGAACTTATTCTATAATAAGCACCTACATACTAGCTATAGTGTCACCACACAAATATCTATGAGAACAGACATCCTTCATAATGAAGCAAGCATAGTATGTACCGATCTTTGCGGATTATTAATTACCAGTTAGTAATCCTATGACCAGGAACTGTTTAAGTTTAGAGTTATCATCTTTTAGGTCTCATTATTATGATCTAATCATAATCCATAAAAAGCTTTACTCTAAACTATGGTATATCTTATTTAAACACTTAAATAGATAGAGCCCATAATAAAAATAAAACAAGTCTTTTATTAATATCAAAGAAATCAAAACAGATTACATAAAAGTTATTCCTAAATCCTCATACATGATTGGACTTAGGACATATTCCTTTCAGTATATGCATGCATCTATGTATGTTTATATGTATATATATATATGCATGCATGTATGTATTAATGTATGCATGTGCATTAATTATACAACAATTAATAATTTTTAATAAATGAATGATGAGGTGAAATAAATATTATATATATATATTAATGTAGGGGTATAATCATCATATTAATTAAATTGCTCATCAAACCCTCTGTTGTCGTATTATATATACTAGCTTAAAACCCGTGCGATATCTCATATCGAGCTGTCCTCCCCGCCACATCATACAACTCTTGTAGATGCATTAGGATAGTGTGAGCATCCATATGCTCATGTTGCTTCTGTAGCTCAATGTTCATGGAAGCTAGCATGATGCATTGAGCAACATTTGCATCATCTATCCACTTACGATACATAACATGTTCATCATTATGTGCATCGCTAGCAGGTTCAGTAGGCTTAGGTGAGTCAAGCACATATTCCAGCTTCTCAACCCTGAGAACAATTCTCAAGTTTCGAAGCCAGTCAGCATAATTAGGACCAGTCAACTTGTGAACATCTAGTATGCTCCTGAGTGATAGTGCATAAGACATAATGTATATCGTAAATCTGTAAATGATAAACACATAACAACATTTAGCAAATATTCAATTTCATTTCAAAAACACTATATGAATCGGGTCTTTATTCATAAGTGGCTCCCACTAGTTTATCTAATTTATTCAACCCCCTACGTGAAAAATTAAGCATTCATAATGCTAGTGGGAATAGGGATCCTACATTCCATCACACAACCTCGGTTGTGACACGAACCGCCATGTAATGTTCAATAGGCAGACAACTCTTGTCAATTACATCTTATGTTATTCCCTAATCAAACTTTAGCCTCTTGAATACTTGAGTCACGGCTGTGGCACGACAAACTCAATATTCTAAGTCAAGTATAACCCAACATTCCGTACAATTGAATCAGTCTCCAACGGCCCACGGCTGTGGCACGTACCGACCTTTAGATTCTAATTCAATGTACACATCTCTATGTAATAGACAAGTATTTCTTATTTCGAAATCAAAGCCCTCGGCTGTAGCACGAACCGACAATGATTTAAAAAAAAGAACTACTTTCTATCATGTTGGAAGGCTATGACCGACACAAGCCCGTTGTATCATTGGCCAATTACTACTTGATATTATTTAATTTTAGAGGGATTATATTACGTTACAATCATAATCATATTATAAAGAGATTCTTCATTTTAAATTAAATATTTCAAATCAATAATCAATAATCAGATGATTCCCAGATCGGGTGGAGCATTGTCAAGAGGCGTCACTTAATAACCCTTTCTTACAGATAGAAATCTGTTATTGACAGAATCATCCTTTCTCTCATATTAAAAATTCATATTCAATTACGTGTTTCATAAACACAAGAATCTCATGATTGTATTCATAATATTATTATTAAGGTTATGAAACAATTTCACTATACTAGATTGTCTAACAAACGCCTTATGTTAATTTAAGTTCACCTAAATCTATCATCGCATGATAAACTAAGCATATATCACATATATAAACATGAATAAACGACAAGGTAGGCATGTTATATCATCTAGCATATTGGTCTAAGCATTATACATCTCTATGTATCATATGAAACATTTAAAAGCAATTAAAAACAGTTAAAAACGGCTTTAAAACACTTCTGTTAGCTATAAACAGTTCGAAACAATTTCTTAAAATATCATATAATATACCATTAGAAGCGTCTCGAAAAGACGAATCCAACGGCACCAAAAACGCCCAATTCTGAGCTCCCACGCGCCCCGAGAAGGTGACTCACGCGCCTCCACGCACACACGCGCTGTCAGGCGCGTGTAAGGATCTCGACCACGCGCCCCACGCGCGCATGGCAGACGCGCGGTCCTCCCCCTTTCAGTGAGTCGCCGCCGCCTTTTTTTTCTTTCTCGATCGGCGTGCTGTTCTTCTCTTTCCGTGCCATCAGACAACAGCAGACAACACATCAGATATATATATACATACTAACAATTTATATATATATATGATTATTTAATTACGAATTTAATTGCAACAACTTCAAAAATTCATAATAAATAATCTATACATCATAAAATTATAAGAAAAATACCCAGACGATCTACAACACTTGTAGAAACCAGATCAACATTCAAAATTATTCTGAGAAACGATTTCTCATCAATCATAATTAATCCATAATATAACTTGTAAAAATCATAATTAATTCATACAAGCACATAAAATTCTGAAATTTTTACCACAGATCTATATGCATACAACCTATGGCTCTGATACCATTGTTGGATTTTAATCGCAGCAGAAGCATGGCAAAAACACTTTTACACATATAAAATCCAAATAAAAGCATATAAATCGTGATTAAAACATATGAATCGATTACTAACCTTTAATAGCGATCCAAAAGCAACGATCGGAGATCCTTAGCAGCTGCTCCTCAAACGTGAAGCACTCCACCGGTATCCACCAAGAAAACGATGCTAAGGAGGAGGAGGAGGTGAAGAGAATTAGGTTTTTCTAAAAAAATTTGGGTTAGAATGAAAATAGGGTTTATAATAGTATATTTATAGGCAAAATTTTCAGCTGAAATTTTCCCATAAAATATTATTATTATTAACCCTTTATTATTCACATTAATAATTAAAACATCTTTTAATTATTAGTCCTTTTTCTAAATACTTTAGAAATAATTCTCTCTCTTGATTTAATTTCCAAAAATTAAATTCTTAATTAATAATATTAAGAACTTTTCTTAATTAATTTATAATCAATTAAATCTCATTTAATCAATTATTAAATTTTCCAATTAATTAATTATTTCATAAATAAATAATTATTAGCCATTATTAATTAATTCCTCCACCATTAAATCATTCTCTTTTATGGTGTGACCTTGTAGGTTCAATATTAAGCCGGTAGTAGAAATAAATAATAATAAAACTATTTTATCATTATTTATATAAATTCTCTAATTTATTAAATATGATTAATTAATTAATCATATTTATTCTACATCGTGAGAGATACTTCTCAGCATATCGCGACTATCCGGATAATACAAATTCACTGCTTAGAATACCAAGAACCTATTCAGTGAATAGTTACCGTACAATTAACTCCTTCTACCCTCCAATGTCCTGATTAAATACAAGGCATGGATCTTTTGTCAAGCCTATCTAATTTAATCATTTGCTTTCCCATTTACTATGCTCAGTTCTATGTAAATTAGAAACTCCTTTCTAATTTCATTCACTCTGGCCAGAGATTCCTGAACTAGCATAAGTGGATCAGCCTTGAACATTCTCTTCCTTCACTGGAAGGGATAGATCCTTTATTGATCATACACTATCTTCGTGTACAAATTCCTATACCCAGTAGAGCCCTAATAATTGTCCCTGGAGACTAAGAACTAAACCAAAGTATAGTTCAGTGTACACAAGATGACTATGATGACCTCAAGTCTAAGAATACTTGTACAACAATCACTATATGAACAACTGCTGACACGTGAGTGAACTCCATCAGTTGTTCAGCTGTGCGAGTCATGTTCAGTGAACTTATTCTATAATAAGCACCTACATACTAGCTATAGTGTCACCACACAAATATCTATGAGAACAGACATCCTTCATAATGAAGCAAGCATAGTATGTACCGATCTTTGCGGATTATTAATTACCAGTTAGTAATCCTATGACTAGGAACTGTTTAAGTTTAGAGTTATCATTTTTTAGGTCTCACTATTATGATGTCATCATAATCCATAAAAAGCTTTACTCTAAACTATGGTATATCTTATTTAAACACTTAAATAGATAGAACCCGTAATAAAAATAAAACAAGTCTTTTATTAATATCAAAGAAATCAAAACAGATTACATAAAAGTTATTCCTAAATCCTCATACATGATTGGACTTAGGACATATTCCTTTTAGTGTATGCATGCATCTATGTATGTTTATATGTATGTATGTATATATATACATGCATGTATGTATTAATGTATGCATGTGCATTAATTATACAACAATTAATAATTTTTAATAAATAAATAATGAGGTGAAATAAATATTATATATATATATATATTAATGTAGGGGTATAATCATCATATTAATTAAATTGCTCATCAAACCCTCTGTTGTCGTATTATATATACTAGCTTAAAACCCGTGCGATGCACGGATTATTTTTAATATTATATAAAATTTTGAATTTAATTATTTTCTGATTATACTTTTGCTATATCCTTATTCAATTGTATTTTAGCCCGGATGAAAGTATATATAAATTTGTTTTAGTTCGGCGCTGTTATACTAACTAACGAATTATTTCTAGTTTCATTTTAATAAAATAAATAGACTTGCCCATGATTTTTGAAGGTATTATTTTATTTGAAAAAAATAAAAAAGGTAACATGTTATAGTTGAAAAATATTTTGAAGTCTTTTTCTATTATAAGTCTATTATTACTAAGGCTAATAATTTTTTTAATCAAAATTAGGGTAATTATGTAAAATAATTAAGGGTAATTATATAAAATCAATTGCAAGGGTAATTTGGTAAAATTAGCGTGTAAAAAAACAGGTATCGATGATCGAAATTCCAATATTGCATCTAATATAAATTAGTATAGTATATCCTGTGCGATGCACAAATTTGTTTTCGTAAAATGTGTACGTGTGTTTTTATATCAAAAGGTAATTGATTTGTACATTAATTAAGTAAGAGTAATAAAATAAAAATGGTAAAATAATTAATAAAATTACCTATGACATCTTTTTGTCCCGTGCGATGCACAATTTTTTTTGTAAGATGTTTCAATGTTTAGTAAGATGTGTACGTGTGTTTATACTTTATATGAAAATGTAATTGATTAAAATATTAATTAAATAAGGATAATAAGGTAAAAAATAGAAAAATAATTAATAAAATTACCTCTGACTTTTTTTCCTAAAAAAGAAGTGTTTTAGTTCAGTAAAATAAAAAAGTTTCTCCAGCCTCCCCTCTCATTTGATACACGGTCTATTAATATCAATTACCCCTACAAAAGTTAAAACCCTAATTAGCACTGCCCAAATTGAAATACACTTTGATTTGCAGGATGTTTCTACTATACACGGCTCAAAGAGAAAGCCTTTCATGAATATCTATATAAGTAAAAAGAGAATAGAAAATGTAATAACCTTTGTTCAGGTTGTAAGATGTGTACGTTTGAATTAACAAAAAAGAAGAAGAAGATGTGTACGTGTATTTATATTTTATATGTAAAGGTAATTGATTTATATCTTGATTAAGTAAGAATAATAAAGTAAAATTGGTAAAATAATTAAGGATAATTAAGTAATTTCAGCGAGTCAACTGGAGAGTTCAAATTGGAGATAAATATTAAGACTTTGGAAATACCTTTTTTCTTTCTATAAATTCTTTTGACTTCTCTCAAAAAGAAATATCAATTAGAGGATATATTCCCTAACACCAGTTTATTCATTTTGTGCCAAAATTTTGTTCTCTGGATTTCATTTCCTTCAAAAATATCAGCTTTGAAATCTTTTCACTTTTATTCATTTGATTTTAAATTCCTTTGATATTCTTTTATTCTGACTAAGATGAACAACCCTAACTATAGGGGACACAAGGTATACCTGTCTGTGTGATAGGAGTTAGATGAGACGCCATCACTTGTGTGTATTGTGAATACATGAAGGTTAACAACCTTTAGTAGTGTCTTAATTTGGACACGCAATACCAAGTTCATTTGATCATATTGATCTCTCAGTTATTCTTATATTTCAACAATACTTTTTCTCAAATTTAGATCTTGGTCCTGTTATGACATGAAATTCTCTTCTCTTTGAAATTCCATGATTTTATCATCTCAAATATTCGAAGGTATGCCAATCAAGTTAAGCCGAGTTATCTTGGTCGAGTTTAAGTAAGGCTATGTGATGGGACTACCAACAACAACATTGGATTGCAATTGGATTAAAATATCCGTGGCGTGTACTGAAGTCAGTCTGTTTCTTTATTTCTCTCTTTAATTCCCTCTCTTTTTCTTTCTCTCTATCTTTCTCTCTATTCTTCTTTCTCGCAATCAGTAAAAGTGATTTTATTGAGAAATTGATCAAAGACTGTGGATGGAACAGTGGTGCGGAGTGAAGCTCCCGTGATCATTATGTTATACAATGAATCGAAGTTTTATTTGAGATTTTGAGAAAAGTTGCATATGCAAGATTGGGAAGTTGGTTAAAAAAAACCCTTAGTGCTCTCTTCTGCTGATTCCGAGGACGGAATCCTTATAAGGGGGTAGATTGTAATATCCCATATTTTCAAATATTATTATTATAATTATTTGGAATTATTTATGTGATTTTATGTGAATTTTAGTGAATTATATGATAACTGGAATTGGTGTTTGGGTGTTTATATGTGATATTATTTGAGTATTTGAATTTTAATATGTCCAGAATAAAATATAGATAATTGTGATATTTTTCTGGTAATTTTTGGACTGTTATATGATTTATAATGATTTATGGATTTATTAAATATTTTCTGAATAATTATAAAACTATTTTATAAAGCCGGGAATCGCCCAACCTCAGCCGTTTTTGCGTTTTTACAACCCGAAACTCTTCCGAAAATTCCTTTCTAACCTAATCTGGTAATTCCGGACATTTTCTGTATTTTAACTTTTTCGATCCGGATTACGGTTTGACCCGTACGCGACCCGGCGCAAAATTTTCGATACGATAAACGTTTTGATAAATCAACAAAACCCGTATTCTTGAGAAACGAGATATTTTTACATTATTTTCGTATATGGTGTTTTATAAAAAGTTCGGTTTTGATAATTATCCAATTTTGGTATTAAATTGTATTGTTTTTATAGTTACTTAGCGGCTAAGTAATCTATTTTTGGATCATTTTGTAGTTACTTAGCGGCTAAACAACTAATTTAACGATCCAGAATGAACCAATATTCCGTAAATATAAATAGCCTATTTCTTATTTCATTTATTTCGTTTATTCATTTGTAACCAGTAAAATACCGTAAATACAGAGAAAACTCTTGAAAACTGATACGTTCCTGAGAATCAAACACACGGACGAATGCGTTATCGAACTCCGATTCGGGCATGCAGCATATCAAAACGAAGCTCTCAAAATCTTCTTTCTGAATCAATCATCAGTTTTTGCCCAGAAATTAAGGTATTTTTCTGATTTAATTATTTTAATTCGAATTAATTATAAATTAAATTATGAATTTTTGTTCTTGATGTTGTTGATATGATTTGATGATTTCATTGTGTAGATAATAATTTTATGGTCAATTTGATATATTATACGTCAAAAACTGAGTTCAATAACATATAGAAAAGGGGGTTTGATTCTCGAAAATAAAATTACGGCTCTTGATATGAATGTTCTAAATTGAAAATTGGTTTTTTCTGGGTTAAGGGTTATTGCTTGAAATTGATTGCACAGAATTATAGATCGTCAAAAGATGAATCTAATGGTACCACTGGTTTTAAAAGACGATCACTGGAAGGCTTTGATCGGAAAATTCGACCCAACCGGCGACGAGTTTTCCAGTCATTTTTTCGGCCGATTCGTTGTTTTTCTGGTGATTTTGTTTGCATGATTATATTCCTGGAGCAAAGTAGAGTAAATATTGATGTTTTGGGTTATTTCTGGGCCGGTTTTGTGTCACCGGAAAAGTTCGGGATTGCCGTTAATGGCGATCGCCGGCGACCGGTGACGGTGACGAGGACAAAGTGCAAGTAGGTCCCCTGAGTTTTGCAATATTTTCATTCCAGTCCCTGTCCTTTCAGAAGTTTATAAAAACAGGATTTCTGTTTTGTTTATTTTCAAAAATTATATTTTCTTTTTATAAAATTTTCAGAAATTGATTTTAATTATTTTAAAACTTCAAAAATTTATTATTTCTTTTCTGAAAATTATTTTTAATTACAAAATAAATCTTAATTATTTAATTAATTAATTTTACTTGATAATTAATTATTTAGTTGGTCAATTAATTTAAATATTAATTGATTAATTAATTTAATTAGTTATTAATTAGTTTTAATTAATTTAATAATTAGATTTAATTATTTATTTTTGATTTAAAAATTTTGAAAAATAGTTTCGAACTTTAAAATATTATTTTAAATTATTTTCCTGGCTCGATAATTATTATAAAATTATTTTTGGGTGTTCGAGCACTATTATTTAATTATTAAATGATTCGGAGACCGTTTTAATTCCGAAAAATGTCAAAAAAATCATAATAAATCAACCGTTCGTCCGTTTAATACGAAACGAACGCGTACAGACTCAGAAAAATATTCCGCTTTCAATAAAAATACGTTCATGACCCAAATCCTTTTTTTTGAAAGATCGCTTGTCTTACGAATCATTCTGAGTCAATTATTGATCAATAAATCATATTTTTGACCCGATTTGAGTTTTAAACACACCAAGTCGACCATTTTGACGAACCGAGACATGTGTTATATGAATTATGTGATACATGAGTTATGTGCTTATATGTTATGTGAATTATGTGTATATGTGGGTTAAGAGCCCTGTGTTTGGCTGTTATCTTATGTGCGGGCTATCGTATGGGTAGACGATAAGGTATTGACGCGCAGTTCATCAAGTGATTATCGTTTAGGCGATTAAAGTTATATTTTCTAATTATAGACGTGGATCGTTCGAGTGATCAGGACAAGACGTTGGATAAAGAATGAGATGGAATGGTATTGGATATCTGACTTCTAGCAATAGCAGGAGCAGCATATCAGTAAAGTGTTGAAAAGAAGGACGATGATGTTTTGAGACAGAATGTCAGAATTGATGCGTCTTTGCGAGTGTGGCTAACTACTAAAACCCAAAGGCAGGTACCCCTGACTTCACTTATCGTTCAAGTGATGTTTATTTCGAATCATATTATGCAAGTATCCATATCATCACTTATTGTTCAAGTGATATTTATTTTGAAGCTTATTATGCAAGTATTGCTTTCCCTATTCAGTTCGTAATATATAAATATTTTACATATCGCTGAATTAAATGATTCTGTTTATGCAAGTATTCTTCTCCTATTCTATGTTCAGAATAGCTAAGTGATTTTACTTATCAAATTACTGGATTTATAAATGTTTTGGATTTGAAAAAGATGATTTTGTTATGAGTATTCCTGCCCAAGTGAATGGGGGAATAAAATTATTTAGGATGTCGATTGATTCGGATCCTTTTTCAATAAAAAGGTCTTAAGATTGGAATGGTAACTGGTTACTGGTTACAGCGTAGGTGATCGAGATATCGGTCCAGCTATAATATCTTTCAAGGCTAGTTATGCATTTCCTGGCGCCCTATAGGTACCGTATGTCTTCGGGATACGGGTAGTACCTATACTTACGGTATGACTGCGGGATACCGGTGTTGTTTCGCGACTGATCATCGGGAACAACATGAAATATAATTGGTTCCAATCTAAATTGATATCTAAATTTCTTTATTGGTTTGATAATCATAGAATAAATGATTTATCAACTATTTCTATTTTGGAATAGAGGAAAATATGGTTTTGATTCAGATTCTGATTTATGCTGATACTTACGTTGTTGTTAAATATCAAAGGTGGTATTAGTATAAATGATTGATGTTGACTTCAGTATGGGTGTTGTGAGCATCAAAGTTCGTATTGATATATAATTTGATATGACAGCAAAATAAGTATTAAATTCAAGAGTTCGGTTTTGAGTAAAGTTTATGATTCAATCCATAATCATTGTTTCTTGTTATTTTGGTTTACGATATTTTCGTAAACACTGTTTTACGAGTTTTATTCTCGTCAAGATTCAAAGTATTGCTGAAACATTTCGCTCAAAAATATCAAAATGGTTTTGAATACAATTAAGGAATCAATTCTGGGGTTCCTCAACTAAAATTTTATGATTCAGCAATTATGATTTTTAAATGTTTTGCGCTGATGCAGATGTCGGTTTTATATCAAAACGACCCTATATATGTTATAATTAACTTGCTGAGCATTTCTTCCGCTCATACTTGCCTGTTTTCAAATTTAACCTCCGGTGAGGATTAGCTTGCGCTGTTTAACTGCGTAATTCAAGGAAGTAAAGAAGAAGCTCTTGGAAGGTGGTTGGTCCAGGGTTTGCGGGCTTGTGTAAGTTTTATTGTATAAAGTTATTTATATTATATTATAGTTGTGTATTTTATTTGGGCCTATTATACTTCATTTCGAAGTTATACTAGTGGGTTTAGTTTTGAGTTGGAATTTATTGAAAAGAGTTTTAAAAGAAAGTGAAAAATTTATTGATGGAATTTGGAATTCTTGTTTCTAGAACTGTAACCTTAAAAGATCTTGGATTAGTTTGGGGTCATAAATGATAAATATCTTCCGCTGGCATTTATTTATTGATTAAACAGGTTAATTTGGATTGAAGTTCTATAGTGACGCCCAAATCCTCTGACCCCGGATTTGGGGGCGTTACATCTATGGAGGTCTTGTACCCATTTCTGCTCTCCTTATATTAGCCTCTGCCTCTATCTGCTTCAAGATTATGACATATCCCACACAATAAATTTTTTTGGTTGTATATCTAAAATTGTAGAAACTGTTACATTAATATTATTTTGGATACCAAAAATAAAGTTGTGTGCATTAATTTATACCAAAATTATCCCGACATTACACTAAATTAACAAAAGAAGTATTGCACTATCCTAATCATCATTACTATAAAAATATATTAGTTTCTACAACCTCCATGGAGGCCTTGTACCCATTTATGCTCTCCTTGCATTAGCCTTTGCCTCTATCTTCAAGGTCGTGACATATCCCCTAACAATAAACTTTTGTGGTTGTATACCTAAAACTGGCTTGTCCATTCTAGCAGGTTGAATATAAGATGTGAAAACACCTCCCTGATTATAGTTGTGGACATGTTAAGAAGTGATATTAATTGAATTAGGACTTAATGGTGCAGAAGGAGTAACACATGATTAGTACTTGCATTAGCTTTATCTTTTTCAACTGATTTTATCCCCTTGGATGCAGCAACTTTTTTCTTTATGCTAGACTTAGGATTATGAGCTGCTTTACTTTTTTTATTAACAATTTTCAATAAAAAATTATGAAATACTGCGACTCAAGTAATTCATAATATATTATACAACTGACTAGCATTATAAAATATATTATGAAAAAGGACCTTAATAGCACATATCCAAGCATTTTGATCTTGTTCTTTGCAATTATTATAACATAGATATTGGTATTGTGCCTTGTTAGTTTAGTTGGATTAAGGGAAAAATCGTTCTTTTTACTTCTTAATTTCTTTAGTTTTTCAGGTTGTACCTTAATTTTTAACCAAATCATAAATATTTAAGAGTAAATTGCATTTCGCATCCACTTGGTTCTTTCAAATATTATTTTGGTACTATTACTTTTACTAGTAGTTGCACTTTGCACCCTGCAAAAGTTTCGGCGCTGTAAAAAATACTATTTCCGTCAATTTCACCATTACAATAAAAATAAGTCAGGGGTAATAGAGTAATTTCACAACATTTATTTGCATTTTAACATTAAATTATAACACATTTTTCTTCTAAACTCCTAAATCAAATATTCATATAATTTTGACCCTTAAATATAAAAAGTGTACTAAACAACCCTTTCATTAAAATAATTTTACCTTTTTTCAGAATTTTAGAATATTTCTAATATATATTTGAATAAAAATAAATACAAAATATTTTATTAAAAATTTAAGCATGATGTAACATCTCAAAAATTAGAAATAATTTAAGAGATTTAAAAAATTGTGAAAAGAATTCGAATTATTTTCAAAATGTTAGGATCTTTTAATAATCGTATTTAAATTAATTCGTATCGGATTTCAATTTTTTTTATGATTTTAAAGACCCTTTTAGTTACCTATAATTTGCATTCATGTGTTTTCTCATATATATTTGTAACTATATGAATTTTTTTAAAAAAATTCATAACTCTGTTTTTAATTTTACATTTAGCGAATATTCTTATTCAATTCCCAATTCATTATAACTCTGTTTTTAATAACTCATAACATTTTAGAAAACTCGTTTCGTTATCTAGAACTTTTTTCTTTATAATTTTTTTAAAAAATATTGTTTAAAGGGTCAAAATACTTAAATAAATGTATAATTATATAAGGTTTAAACTGTACAATCCTTACAGTTAGGGGTTAAAAATGTAAAAAGAAATCGTTAAAGAAATCGTTAAGGTTTAAATTGCAACTAAATATTGTTAATTTATTATAGTATCCCTTATTAATTTAATGATAACGGTAAAAATAGACTTAAAGTGCATAATGTAGCGCCAAACTTGTCTGCAAATTAATGTACAATTATCAAAAGTAGTTGATCAAAATGACAATTAAAAAGAGTAAAGGGATGCGAAATATAACATGCCCAATATTTAATTAAATCATTTATATTCTACCTGTGTAGGTAAGACGCATATTCCCTAGTATACTTGCAAAATTTAAAGATCTATCAGCGGAACCACCGGTAAAATTTACTTGCAAGAATCATTATTGATAATCCCAGATCACCCCGGGGTCCTCCGGTGTGAGAATGATAAAAGGTTTTGGAGGAGAAAGGGGGTAAAATAGGAATTACACGGGTGTAGTTGGTGTGTGTATATATGCGTATGTATTAAAGATGAAGTAACCCGTAATACACCTTGTGTTCAGCCTTTTATAGGCTTCCTATTAAGATTTAGGGGTTGGTACCTTTGATCTGGGCTGTATGTAAGTTTTTGGACTGAAGGACGCGTGGACGTCTGTGATAAGTTAGTGTACTTTCGGATCTGGGCCGTTGGAAGGTTCTGGATCCGGGATACCTGGACGGTAGTGATACTGCCACGTATCCTGGGGTCTTCCAAGGTTATTGCTAAACGGACCATGGGCTCTTCTTATTGGGCCCTAGGCTCTAGTTCCTGGGACTGTGTTATTATGGGCTATCATTTGCCTCCCACTCCCTTATGCGACTGTACCCGGATGGGGGAGTAGATGAAATTTTTTGGGGGTTTTCTTTGATTTGTTGCCCCCTAACCCCGAGGTCTTGTGAAAATGAGACGCCGGGGTTGACTTGGTTAGTCTCTTTGATTTGGGTCCAAGGTGGGGTTCCTTGGACTACTTAGAAAAATTTCGGAGTTTTTCTTTGATTTGTTGCCCCTAACCCCGGGGTCTTGTGAAAATGAGACTACGGGGTTGACTTGGTTAGTCTCTTTGATTTGGGTCCAAGGCGGGGTTCTTTGAACTACTTAGAAAATTTTTGGGTTTTTTTTATTTGTTGCCCCTAACCCCGGTGTCTTATGAAAATGAGATGTCGGGGTTGACTTGGTTAGTCTCTTTAATTTGGGTCCAAGGTGGGATTCCTTGAACTACTTAGAAAAATTTCGGGGTTTTCACTTGATTTGTTGCCCCTAACCCCGGGGTCTTGTGAAAATGAGGCTCCGGGGTTGTTCTGGTGGGTCTCTTTTGATTTGAGTCCAAGGTGGGGTTTCTTAGACTACTTAGAAAAATTTCAGAGTTTTTCTTTGATTTGTTGCCCCCTAACCCCGGGGTCATATGGAAATGAGACGCCGGGGTTTTTATGGTGGGTCTTTTTTATTTAAATTTTGTAATTTTGGATTAGTTTGGATGGATAAGGATGAGTTATCCTTGATTTGACCAGACTCTGTACAGTAGATGCGGAAAATCTTGGATGTCAGAAGTCTGTTGGGATTCCAGCCGGACTCATAAATACATATGTATATATATGTATATATTTTTGAGTGTATAAACGTTCATCTCCCCCCTTTTTCCTGAAAAGACGCACCCACATCATAATTACGATGATAGGTTGTGTATTAACTGTTGTGCAATTATTACACGCGGACCAATAGGAGGCCTCCACGTGTCCATGATTTATCTTTTGGCCACAAAGCTTTTCACCTCCTCCACTATCTTCTTTTAACCCTATAAATATCCCTCTTCTCTTCTCTTTTTTATTTTACGCGAACATAATTTTGAGAGAGATAAAAACCAGAGTTTTCATTCGAGAATTTTTGGAGCTTTTTTCACTCGAAGCCTCTACATTCCCCTGCTCTCCTCTAAGTTCTTCTCTACTTTGCGTTTTTCTTTTTGTTCTCTCTCGTTTATTTCGCCATGCATGCCATTGCTTTATGCGAGTTCTTACTTCGCCACTTTCCATTTTTTGTTCGAGTTTTGTAATTGTTTCATCATTTTGGACTTGAATCTGTGTAGTTGTTTGGTTTTGTAAGGTTTTTTTGGTGATTTTGTGTAAACAAACTCGATTTTGGTATTTTTTTGTTCGAAAGTATGGGTTTTTGGTAGTGTAAAAGGTTGTTGAGCCCGGGGTATGTTACTAGTTTATGTTTTTGGTAATAGTTGTATGCATATTGTGTAGATCTTGTTTTTGATCTTAGATTGACGTATAAAATGTTCCTGAATCTGTTTTGTTCTTTATTTTATTTTTGTGTTTGGGTTCGGGTGTGGCATTGACTCCGGGGTGTGCATATATAAACCTATAATATATGCAATGTAGGAGATTTAAGCAGACAACTAACCTTAAAAGACGGAACCCGGATAGACCTGAATTATAGGTGTCATAGTACCCAATTCATCTTCTTCCTCATCTAGTAGCGACTTAATTGAGATGCCTCCCCGAGCTGAGAGACATGTTCAAGTCTTGGCCGGGACCTTACTTTTAGGCCCTGGGGGTACTCTGTCCAATCCGGATGGATCCTGGGAGGATGTGGACCATTATTTTTTCCAGTGTATGAGAGATCCCAAGCCCCTGGAATTTTATTATAGAGATTTTTCTGAGGCCTATGGGGGGCCGAAGGGCTTAGACGGTAGGGAGCCTTACGACGAGGCGGTAATGGACAGGCTATTTTACAATGCCCCCGGGACCCGATATGAGTGTGGGCCTGTTCATAAGGAGATTGGGGAAAAATATACCGACGCAGAGGTAGATAGTGCCCTTAGGCTTGCCTTTAACCTCGGGGATGAGTAAAAGTGGCGATGGCCCGAGGAGAATGAGAGGGTTTATCATAGACCGACGGAGGGCTATGTCGGGATACCTTAAGAGCACCTCCGGGGTATGCGGCTAGGGCTACATCAATTCACAAAATCCCTCTGTCGGGATGTGTATGGGATTCCCTTCACACAATTAGCCCTGAATTCTGTGAAATGGATTAGCTGGTTTTTGGCTTGCTGTCATGCTAAAGATTATCTCCCAACTTTTAGACTTTTTCACCATCTCTTTAGGATTAAGAAGTCGACAAGCAAACCCATATACGAGTTTTTATTCCGGATTGAGGACTGTGGGTTCCCGTCTGATAAGATGGTCCTTCCTATTAGCATGCTAACTTCTCTCAAGGGTTGGGGATTTGGAGTTCATGCCACTCCACAAATTTGATTTGAAAACAGATAAATTTTCGGCCCAGCGGCTCGGGAAAGGAGCTCTCACGATGATTTATGCCTTCTGTGGGGCACTCGGAACACAGTGGACCCGGGACAGTTTTATTGATAATGTAGATATGCATGCGGCCGGATGTAAGTATTTTCCCTTGGCTTTTCCTTTGCTTTTCCATTATTATCGCCTTCTTTTATCCGAGACTAACGTTTAAATTATTGCAATTTCATGTATTCCGAAGTTAATCCCATATCCCAGCAACATGTCTGCTCAACTGAAGAACTTGGCTGCCAAGTGTAGGAGAATCGGTGGCCTGAACCGCTTGGACACCGGGAAGAAAAAAGTTGGTGAGGGAGAGGAAGGTGGTTCTGGTACCGACAAGGCTGCACCAAATCGTCCGGGGAGGATTACGATTGTGATCAACGAGCCCCGGGTTGAGGCCATAAAGGAGAAGGAGAAGGGCCAGGCGCCCCGGAAGAGAAAGAATGCTCTCGTTGAGTCTGGGGAGAAGGATGGTGAGGGTTCGGAGAGCCGAGCCTCTACGAAGGTTTTCACTGAGTTGGCCCCGGACTCGCCGGAGACCCTCAAAGCTTTGTTGGCTAGTTTCACTCCGGAGATGCGCTGAAAGGAGCTATTTGAAAACTATGCCACTACTGCCTCCTCCCGGCAGTACCGGAGGGAACCTCTCGAGGACTTCCTGGTTTCCATGCAGGAGGATGTCACTGCCGTAAGCGTTCACCTTATTTTTGTTCTTTGTCTTTTTCTGCCTTGTGTTTTCCAGTTTTGACATGTAAACTTTTGCAGGCTAACTCGCGGATTGCTGGCTTGGTGGCTATCGCCCGGACTCTGAAAGTGAAAGCTGACATCGGAGATGTTGCTAAGGCTGAGGCCGAGAATCTGGCCAGAGAGGTCAAAGACCTGAAGGAGGCAAATGCTAAGGAAGTTGTGGCTCATAAGAAGATTCTGGATGAGATAAGGGAGAGGCAGGACCGGGCCGGGGCTTCTGTCCAGGAGATGAGGGCCGAAAACCAGAGGCTGAGAGATGATTTGGCTGCCCGGCCTTCTCCGGAGGAGGTTCTAGCCGGCTTCCGTGGCACCCCAGCCTACTTCGAGGAGCTGAATAACAAGGCCCTAGAAAAGATCCAGATCTGCTGGAGGGTTGCCTCTCGGTATCTCGCCGAAAACCCCGGGGGTCTTTGGTCTCCTGGTTGGAGGGGTTGTGAGGGAGTCCGGGTTATGGGGAGCCCTTCATCCACATCTTCCATCTCTCCATCCCTGGGTTGGGGTGGAGGGGTAGGATAGAGGTGGAAACAGTTGTCTTGCTCTTTCTTGTTGTCATGATCGTTTAGCAATATTGCAAGTTTACAGTAATATTCTCACAAAGTCAAGTATTAATACATATATTTTAGATCTAAAACACGCTATAATCAACTACTAAGAGCTTTAAAACTATTATAACGCTATGACTAGAGTAGCTAAACAAGATCTACTAACGGTATTTAAAGAAAACATGTTTATGGGAACAAGTAGATCTGAGAGAGCAAGAATGGGACTCCTATTGAAGTGTAGAGTCCTGATCTAGTGAGCGGAGTAAGGGTGGTGAAAATGAATACCACCAGGACGGAGGTTCGACCCCTCCTAGCGCCAATGATAATCTCAGATCACCCCGGGGTCCTCTCATTGTTCTACCCGGACTCAAGCTCCATTTGGACGGAAATAAAGGCGGCGTCCAGTGTAGCTGTAAAGTGGGCACCTGCAAAACAGAACCGGAGGGGGGTGGCGTCTCCGCGGCACCTCCGATATGAGAATGAGAAAGGGTTTTGGAGGAAAAAGGGGGTAAAATAGGAATTACACGGGTGTAGTTGGTGTGTGTGTGTATCTATGTGTATGTATTAAAGATGAAGTAAACCCTAATACACCTTTTGTTCAGCCTTTTATAGGCTTCCCATTAGGGTTAGGGGTTGATACCTTTGATCTGGGCCGTAGGTGAGTTTTTGGACTGAAGGACGCGTGGATGTCCGTGATAAGTTAATGTACTTCCGGATCTGGGTAGTTGGAAGGTTCTGGATCCGGGCTACCTGGACGGTAGTGATACTGCCACGTGTCATGTGGTCTTCCAGGGTTATTGCTAAACGGACCCTGGACTCTTCTTATTGGGCCCTGGACTCTTGTTGTTGGGCCTGTGTTATTATGGGCTATCAATTATAACAAAGGAAATTACAAGATTGAATTTTAATATAGGAGTAATTAACTTTACATGTACAAAAGGTTGCTTGCGACTAGAGCTGTTCGCGAACCGAGCTGTTCGCGAACAAGCTCGAACTCGGCTCGGTTCGGCTCGATTTATTAAGGACTCAAATTTGAACACAAAAATGTATTCGTTAAGAAAACGAGCTCGAGCCGAGTTTTTGGAATGTTTGGCTCGAGCCGAGTTTTTGGCATGTTCGGCTCGAGCTCGGCTCGAATTCCACTCGGTTCGGCTCGAGCTTGGCTCAGTTCCGCTCGAAAAAAATTATTTTAATTTTTATATATTGAATTTTGGATTTTTCTAGTGTGTGTCATGGACACATGCTAAGAAAGTGTGATAGATGAGTTGCAAAAATTTGATTGGTGAAGAACTCATTAATAATGATGGACCCTTCTACATGCACAAAAATCTCCACCAATCAAATTTTTACAACTCATCTATCACATTTTTTTAGCATGTGCCCGGGCAGACACTAGACAAACAGTTAGAATCTTAATACAGGGGTATTAGCTTTACATGTACAAAAGGTTGCTTGCAACTGTGCTGTAGACAAAAAAGTATCAAGTGTTGAATACCAGCAACTGCTATTAGAAAATTTTGGAAGAAGTTGCTGGGTGTTTATCAACACTAGAGGCCAAACAAAATAAAACCTTCTAAAGTAAAAATCCTGTTGCAATAAAATATAACGTAGGAAGATCAGAAGTGAACATTCCTATTACTGCATGCATAATCCGGGGCACAATTTAAAAATAATGTAACCTCGGTGCCAGCAGATGAATACTAATCTACATACCATAGTGGAAGGTCTAAGATACAAGTGACATGGTTCTACTTACAAGCCCCCACGTCTGTATAAATCCTCCAATTTTTTCAAGTTATACCAAAGGCTCCACGGAATCCACTCTGTAAGTTGAAACTCGAGGAATCTCCTTAATCACGGCGCTTTTGATGAAGGCTATCATCTGCACAATCGTATATCCAACTTATAAGTACCTCCCTCACTCTATAGCTAGCTTGCTTCCAACTTATAAGCAGCCCAATAATAAAAATACCATGACATAGACAGTGACAGATCCAACTAAATAGAGAATTTAGCTATATGCTTGTTAATTCTACTCTGGCTCCTTTTCTTGAATCTCCCTTCAGTTGGCTACAGACAAGTAGCACTTAATGATTTCGCTTGCATTAGAAACGGGGAATACTAATAATTTAAGCAAGTAATGTTTTCAAGAAAAAGTTAGAAGATAACTTGAAACCAGAACCAAAGTTTGCTACAAATGTCAAGAAAATGATTTGAAATAATTAGATTCTTTTGTTTAATTTGCCTAATCCTCATTACTGGTGAGTCCAATTTCAGACATCATTTTGAATGATATCAAATCCAACATTGATCACATCAAAAAGTTATAAAGATGAATCACAGATTGTGCGTCTCTTCATGATTGTATTAGGGTTCTTACCGCAGCAAGGCTACAACACATAAGACTAAAACCAGGGAAATGAAATGGCGCGCTGTCAGACAAGAACAAAGCTGAAAGAAGATATAACATTGTTAGTTTTACTGGAGTTGTGGGACTAGAGTGAACTGTGTACAAACTTAAATCGCGTCTACCTGTTAAAGGGCTAAAGATCAAGGGAGAAACTACATTGGAGAGGGAACATATGCCTGCAATGCACCCTTGAGCTTTCCCCTACATAGAGAGCAGAATACACAATTTGGTAAAATAAAAGAGTAGCGTATATAATAAAAATTAGTTGAAGTAAAGAATTCAGTTAAAGAAATATTACTAACAAGGCAATATTTGTTATTAGTGTGTACAAATTCTTCATGGATATATTAATCCAGTAAGCTGCTTCTAATGACATGGCCTCCTCTGGTTTATATATTATGATTCAGTTTAATTACTCCAATTGTGTAAAAGGAAGAAGTACAACTAGCCATCTCCGAAAATAATTACCTGCTCACTTAGTCCAACTTGTTTAGATGCAATGCTTCGTATCTGAACATTTGAATATGTCATCTCAATGATTTAATACAAAATTTTTTTATTTGAAGATGTTTAAAAGTAGCTAACAAGACTCACACATGGTGGTGCAAAAACAGATACAGCAGAGAACATCGCAGCCATATAAGGGACCTAATAAATGTCATAAAATATTATCAAGGTATTTCAAAACGCGGCAAATCAAACATATTCTTAAGTAGGAAAAAGCTAATTGAGTGTTAAATTTTGTACCCAAGATGACCAAGCAAGACTGTAGAGAACAATCTGCAATAAGGCCACGGATCAATCAATAAAAACTTCAAATACAATTGAAGTTATTGCACACAGATTTGAAGTTTATGTGCTTCATCATATGTCACACAGAATTTGTGAGCGTAACAAAAAATTTACTTGTGCACAGCTGAAAAAGAGCCCTACTGTAACCATCTTGTCTTCTTTTAAGACAGGAGCCAATACAGGCATTAGAAGCATCTGTAGAAATATAAATTATGTCATTACACTAATTTTCTTTAAATGTTTTTGGAGCTACTAGGTCTCAGTTATAAGTAAATTTGGCTCACATATTTGTCTCATGGCCTGATTCCCCTTCATTAAGAACAACACTAGATACATGATAGATGATGGAGACAATAGTTAAATTTAGAGTTCTGGAAGACATACCTGTGATATGGTAGCTGCTATTCCATTGATTATCATTAAATCAGCAAACTGGTCTTTGTTATAGTGATACTCGGCTTTTAAGTAGTACTGCATAGCCAGCCCAAATTGCCAAGTTAATGGTAACAGTACTACTATTAAAGAAAGAATTTTACTTGATTATTGAAATCTATTTCTTGTTTAGCTATTCCTAAGGGTCATCAGAAACCCTGTAGGAAACACACATATAGCAATATTGAGTACACACAGAACATATATATTTGACGTGGAAAATCAACCTGTATTATTAATCAAAACAATTGTCCCAAACTGATGCTCAAGCATCTCTAAGACGAAACCTAAGACGACTACATCTCTCAAGCATATATCAAAACAATAACATGAATATGTATATGTAGTCATCACAAACTTAACAATTGTTACCCAATCCAATTATGTTTGCTATCACCAAGGTCATACTATCTATTGGATTTAACCCCAACATTATCAATAGCTGTAGGATAAAAACACTTTATTTCTTCCAAAAATTTTGAGTTTTGCAGTGTTGTAGTATCTCACATATAACTGGTATTCGATAATTAAAGTACTATGTGTATATTATATATGATTCATTAGACTAATTAATTGTTACAAGCATTATAAGCCGCTATCCAGGAACTAAACAGTATATGCAGAAACCAAGGTTAGTTTACATAGGGAGTAAGCATAAGAAAGTTACTTAACTACACAAACAATAATACGGTTGCATATCAAGTATTGATGCTAGTAATTAGGTACACATGTATGGCTCCTTTCTACATGGAAATGTCAAATTCGGTCATGTCAATAAGTGCGCAGGAGAAGAAGCAAAACGAAAATTACCAGGATTGATCCGTGAAGTCCAATTTCTGCAAGACTGCCAAAGAATGTAATGATAGCAATTCCTGAGAATGTAGAGCTGCAAAATTATTCACTAGTTAGTCCCTTCTAGCTAATTGGGTCTTACAAGAATGAGAAGTAAAATAGAAATATTCCATCTTTATTTAAAGTATTAGTGGCAGCATTTCGTCACTTGGTTTAAAAGAAGTGGAAAGAATATGTGAAAGAGACTAGACGAACCTATTCCTCAGCAAGCAGATAGCATCACTGAAAGAAGTAGCTGTGTTGGAGTGGGAAGTTCTAGGGGAACTCTTTCTGAGAAGATACTCTGTCTCTTTTTGAGAAATGACTGCAGCAGCTAAAGGTGACTCCGCTAGGAAAATTCTCATGTATACCACTGCAATTACAGCTCCACCTGTAGCAACCTATTCATTTGATCCCGGCAACATCACACAATCACATATTTGTCTATTAATATATATTGTTTAATACTCAATATCGGAAGTTGCTTGGAGATATTGTGCTGGTGGATGCCTATTTGTTATCTGCTAGGTCACAGGTCCAATTCATCAAAATAGCCTCTTTACACAAAATGAAAATAAAGTTGGATATATCGGACATTTCCCTGTTGCATAACCAGATAAACTAGCTTGTGCAGTTGATGAGACTTTTTAAATTTTTTGAAGAAATATAATTGAACCTGAAAAGTGAGTTGAGTTGAGATGAAGCGAGTAGAAAGGTTTCCACATACGAAGGCACATGAAGATATGCCGGATAGTATCCCAAACGCAGATGCTCTTTTCTTTTCTGTTATATTGTCCGCCTGTTTCCCACAATTGCAGTAGAACTTATTATTCATTAGAAGAATATCAACTTACAGAACAACTTGTGCAAAAGCATAACTTTCTTCTGAGTAATTTCAACTATTTGGTTAAACTTACCACATATGCAAGAGCTAGGCAGGCAACACTTCCTTCACATACCATAGATGTAATGGTTTTAAGTACATAATATGCATACACAAAATACTTGCTCCTGCTGTAAGCTAATGTAACTGCAACAACAATTCGACCATAATATTAAAACCAGAGAATGTCACTATATATTTAGGAATGACATGGTCATCTTTAGTTTTGATACTGTTTGTTATGTTGCTAGTATATCTTTCAATCTCCTCCGTTTACAATAGGATGGTTTATTATGTGAAATTTAAAGGTATGTATGAATATATACCCAGGGGGAAAACTGTGAGAGCCATTGGGACGGTGAGAACGGCTTTTCTCCCATAAGCATCCGACAAGTTCCCCATCAAAGGCATCATAAATAAGGTTCCCAAACCTGTAATCTGCTCATGATTGTTAGAAAATCAAGTTATCTGCCTACACTTTTTGTATTCATGGATACAAAGGCAATACTAATTCAAAATCCCATGCTCTTTCTCATTTATTGCGTCAAATGGATAAAATAATTGTTGGATATCTCAAGTGATTAAGAGTTTATCATCTAATGCCTCAGGTTTTCCAGAGAATTCTCACGTTGTAAAGCTATGAAAAAATGTTGGATACATGTGTACTCCAATATACTTTACTTAATATGTAATACAAACAAAATATTAAAGTATTCATGAATATGCATAAGTTAAGAAGCACAAACGTCAAAAGTTGTTCTGTGATTAAAACAAGGAAACTTTAGCTGTAATTTCAACTTAGTAAAATTATTATTTTATCATATTGGGTAAAACTGTAAGCTTGGAAAATTTTAATTTTTCTCGTCCGTCAACTTGTTAGTATAGTGAAAATTAATGCTCATAAAAATATATCTATTTGGGGATATAGCAGCAATAAAAAATTGAAAACTGGGAATGATGATTGGTAGAAGACCATGCGTACCGCTTGTTGAACTGCTGAGAGGTAAATAGCCAGCGAGCATTCGTCTTCCCCAGGACAAATCGCCGACATGGTAACGTCAGTAATGGCTGGAATTACCATAAATGTGGAGAAGCTGTAGAAGAAAACAGTGATAAATAGGTGACCAAGCCCGGATACCTTTTCCATTCCTACCTCTCTCTTTTTTGTGTGAATGGAAGAAGCTAAATAATAATCTTTGCACGCAAAGTAAACAGATGGATGATGAACAAATAAATACTGCCCACTGATCTTCCTGCGATAACATGCGTGTGTATACAACTATATATATGTTTTCAGCAGGCCAGGGGGTTGTGAAAGAAGCAAATATTTGTCCCTACATAGGGCTTTGCTTTTATCACCTCAAGTTTAAGACAAAAGCTCAACAGGGTATTTTTACACTCTAAAATAGTTTAAGATCTTTACCATATTTTTTTTACTATGCTAAATTTAATGTAGACATTTCTGATCAAAAATTAATACTGTAAATAATAATATATACATTTGGAAATTTTTTCCTTCCAATTCATCTATTAATACTAAGTACTAACTAGTTTTGTAGCCCGTGGAATGCACGGTCATGCTCTAGTATGCATAAATAGCTGTTGTGTTTATTGAGGTTCATCATGTTTCATGTCAGGATTGACTGCAATAGGATATTAGTATGTTGTTTTTGCCGAGGATTGTGCTGTACTGGCATGTTTGTGCATTTGCAATGCGTATTTAGAGGCAGCACTGATACCTATTAAATTGAAATCAACAGTTGATGTCTTTATCAGATGGTGAAGCTAAAAGCCTTCTCAAAGTTTGAGAACACATCAGAGGCAATGTCAGGAGGAACATTGTTGATTGATAGTAAACACAGCAAAGGTTTGCGCAAGTTCTTATGTGGT
Organism: Apium graveolens; assembly: GCF_009905375.1. Classification (NCBI taxonomy): domain Eukaryota; kingdom Viridiplantae; phylum Streptophyta; class Magnoliopsida; order Apiales; family Apiaceae; genus Apium; species Apium graveolens. Next base: position 218,038,124 of record NC_133656.1, read on the forward strand.
CGCTGCGATGGTGAAACAAGGATCATTTTGTACCAGTAATAAAATCAACATATAAGAGAACAAGCATATGAAAGGGTTAGTAGTTTCTGTATATACCTTCAATTCATGTTCTTGCAGGGCTACATGTGATATAGGGACTGTGGAAATTATTGCCCCAATCCTGTTGGTTAGAATTGTTCATGGCATCATATAAGTTATTATATCAACACATTATGTTGACATGTGTATAATGGAAATCAGAAAGATTGAAGGTGGTAGTTACATTTTCATGTTGGAACCATTCAATTTCAAAATAAGGGGGTGGGAAGAAGCCTTCAATCTCCGACTTGCCTCCTGCTGGAAAGAATCCGTCAGGAAAGTCCTGCATTTCTCATTAGTTAACTTGTTCTTCTTCTTTTAAGATAAACAACTAAATTAGCATATAAAACTGTGATTTGTATCAACAGTACTAATGATTTATAGTACCAGGAGACCAAGACCATGATTTGTAGTACCATGACTTGTGTGGCAGGTAATTTCTACAACAATTTGTATCTAAATGATGAAATAATTTGTAAATTGTACTATAGTTTGATCAGTCTATAGTGTGTCGAGTTTATAAGATAAAATAGTGAGTATTGAATGTACGACAGGACGGATAGAATAGATGGGCTAAGGGTGTACCAAGTGAAAGTGAGAAAAAATGGAGTTGTTAGGAAGATCCCATTTGGAGAGTTGTTTCCGAAGGAAGCTATGCCGCTGGTTCTGAATCCATGAAGACATAATATTTTCTCCTTGTTCCTCTCCTGCACAACACTCTCTTCCATTATTTTCTTCTTGGTTACGATTCTTATATGGGCTTGCTACTTTCAAGTGTTGCTGAGTGATCACCCTACCCTCTCTTTGAATACATATAAATATCACCCGAGTAATTTAGGTGGCATCCATTTTCTGAATCCAATATGAACTTGAAACAATTTTAAATATTACTCCTTGGCAAATTTTTGTTGGCACTTGTTTTTTGTTAAGACAGGTTATTTTCCAGTATGCCTCTCCTCTTTCACCCAAGTAAGGTTTTGCCCTTCAATTATATTTGCTCAGATGCATGCTGAACTTTGAACTATGCTAGAAAGTGAAGCAATGGGTATTACAAATTACAAAATCTTATGAAGGTAAGAAATTATCATAGTAATACACCCAAGTGAAGCCCTTGATCTTTAATTATAGGCTAGAAGCATAACATGTTCAAGCTCTAGCTTATTTTACAACTTCATCTACTTATTTTCTTCCTCCTGCACATCAGATTCATCTTTCTGACCTTTCGCTGCTTTCTCTATCATTGACTTGTTCTCATTTAGCACACCATTTCCAACATGCAAAGCTGCCTCACCTGCGTCTGCAATCCAATTGCTTAGTTTCTTGAGAGCTTCCTCATCTGTTCTCTCAGGCAAATTTATGTACATTAGATCAGTTGCAAACAAAAAGACTAGACATTGGTTTTTCAGATTTTTTTCATTGAAATACTACTGCATGTTCTATAAAGAATTACAGACTGGACTATAGAAGTTGGATATGTAAAAGTGTGCACCTAGTCTTGGAACAGTATGTCCTTGGGGATGGTTTATGATGAGGGGATCTTTAAAGGCGGACGCAAGTTCTTGAGAAGGCAATTTGAGCCAGTCCTTGGCTCCAATGAAGTGAACAGATTTGACTGTAATGGGATCTTTGTAGGCAACTTCACAAATGGATGGATCTTTAAATTTTGTCCCTGATATCGACACAAATAGTTTCATGGGTGGATGATCCTTCAGTATTTTCCCCTGCATTCATTCCCATTTTGTTACATCTTCCCATTCTAGTTAATTTACAATTTGTTAAGCGCGAGATTACCTGTGCATGATAGCCCAGGAGGAGAGCAGCTAGACATGCTCCCTAGTATTATAAACAATAGGAAAAGAAATTAAGTCAGATTTAAAATTTATATAATTGAATACTCACACTAAGTCACCAACAGATATTTGAGTGTGTATATAAATGTCACAGGCATGCCTGAGAGAACCCGAGCAAGCCGTGAAAAGGGCCATTGGTGATTATGTAGTCGCACAAGTTTGAGACGCATTCTTCTAAATTTGTATAAACCGTGAAGTCCTGTTGTATTATATGGGTTAGAATTGTTCATCAAATCATATGAGTTATTATATAAGCGCATATGAAATGTGTATCATATTCATGGAGATGAGAGAGATTGAAGGAGGTAGCTAACATTTTCATGTTGGAACCATTCAAAATAAGGGGGTGGGAAGAAGCCTTCTATCTCCGACTTGCCTCCGGCTGGATAATATCCGTCGGGAAAGTCCTGCATTTCTCAGTAAGTGAGCAACTGTAAGTTAACTTGTTCTTCTTTTAAGATAAACAACAACTAAATTAGCATACAAAACTGTGATATGATTATGATTTGTAGTACTGTGTGTAACCGGGTAATTTGTACAACAATGTGTATCTGAATGATGAATCGAATTTTGGTTGTTCGTAAGCTAAATTAATATGTAATTGTACTAAACAGTTTGACCTGACTATAGTTTATTGAGTTTGATCCGATTACCGATTTCTGTAACACCGGATAAAATAGAAAGGCTAAGGGGGTGTACCAAGTGAAAGTGAGAAAAAATGGAGTTGTTAGGAAGATCCCATTTGGAGAGTTGTTTACGAAGGAAGCTACCACTAGTTCTGAATCCGTGAAGACATAATAATTTCTCCTTGTTCCTCTCCTGCGCAACAATGTCTTCCATTATCAGTTTTCTTTCTTCTATGTATGAGTATGTTATTATACAGAAATTGGCTTGTTGATTTCGTGATCAACTTGTATTTGAATATATATAAATCACTAGAGGAAATTTAGGTGGCAACTACCAGCTGCTTAGAGTCATTGAGGGGGTTTGGTAGTTTGCTTGGCTGGTAGATGTCGCACATGTTTTCATATTACTTTACCTAGCATTTTCAAGTTTTTGTTGACATCGTTACAGTTTTACTACCATTTTCTTTGTCCTAAATTTAACTTATTACCTTGATTCCACTTTTCAGTAATAAAGCTGTAGTCCCCACTAGATCCAGCTTAATCTAACTCTTAGTCAATGTGGAACTAGAGTGACAAAACAACCAGAGTTTATATGAATTATTTGTAATATTTGGAGTTTAACCGAAGTTTAAAGTAAAAATTTTATTGGTACATACAGTACAGTAGTAGTTCCTAATACTAAAACAGAGTTAAATGACAGTGATGCTACATCTTAACAATGTGTGCCACGTCAACCGTCAATCATATTAGCTGTCATATTTTGTTATAACTAACTCTAGTCTTGTACATAGAGAGTAGTGATATCTATAGTTGTACTTATAAAGTTTAACCTTTAACATTTGTAAATAGACTTACCAAATCATTTCAATACAATTATTTAAACTTCTTCATCACATATTGTAACATGATATCAGAGCAGGTTTCTCAGTCAGTTATGGTGGATCCAACCTGAGAGATGATTAGTGCGTAGTATAATCTCTCTCTGATTAATCTCGATCTCTCTCCTGATTAATCTCGATCTCTCTTAGCTCTTTGATCTCTGATTTTACTGATCTCCGATTTCTCAATTTCGATCAACAAACACAGATCAAGCGTCATTTCTTCTGTACTGAATTATATATCATGTGTCATTCTTTTCATACTGAATCAATCTTATATGCTTTTACTGAATCAATTATGTAAACTTTAACTATCTCTTAGATTTGTTATACACATCAATCTTCATTAGATACGTTATTGTGTGTTGATTGAGACATTAGTAAACTGTTCTTGACTCTATATTATAAATCCTACTTGCTTTCGCACTAAATCTGTTTCATTCTAAATCTCAATTTGTTAAGACTTCGTCAACCATTGATCAAACACATTCATCTGTTCAAGATGCATCGAGTCCTTACTATATTCATCTTTCAGATGCATCTAGTACGCAATTAGTTTTTGTGAAATTTAACGGTGTAGGCTTTCATAATTGGAAACAGTCAATGATGTTCTCTCTGCTAAAAATAAACTTAGTTTTCTGAATGGAACCATTCCTATTCCAGACAAAACATCTCCTAAATATAAGAATTGGAAGAGATGTAACGATCTCGTGATTTCTTGATTGATTTTAATTTGGAAGAAAGCATTGCTAAAAGTATATTGTTCTTGAACACTGCACAAGATATTTGGAATGAATTAGAAGAAAGATATGGCTATACTTCATTTGCACAGGTCTATTCTTTGTGGCAACAATTGACTGAAATTAAGTAAGGTAATGACTCTGTATCAGAGTTACTTACAAAGATAAAAACTCTGTGCGATGACATGAATGATGCAAGTCCAATATCTACTTGCACTTGCAAATTATATACCTGTCATCTCACTCAAAGGCTTCAACAAAAACAGCAAGAACCCGGAGTTCTACGGTTCATTAATACAAATAATCAAACAAGTGTGTGCGTGAGTAAACGAGATCAAACGGAGGAAGAAAAGATATAAACAGAAGAGAGATCCTCGAGTCCAGTTGAAACTGTCTCCTTAAAGCTATTTCGCCTCTCACCGTATGTGCGAGTCGATAGCCTCCCAGGATAAAACGAGGTAGCGGCGGCATTACGGATAACGAGCACCTTCAGCGAGCTTGAACGACCTTCAGCGAGCTTGAACGAGCACGAAACTATCACGGAGAGAGAGAGATTTGTGTTTAGAGGCGAATATGTTTTTGATGTGTCTAACCCTAACGCCTTAGAGGTGTTTATATAGGTGTAGATAGACTTGTGCGCTACTCTTTTCCATAATTAAATATCATTAATTATGGAATCGGTATAATACTTGCAAGCTACTCTATTTCATAAATAATCTGAAACAGAATCAGATTAAATATATCAAGACATACACCATATCAATTAATCTGAAACAAAATCAAATTAATTTATGCCATAATATTTGAGCCAAATTCTAATGGAAAATAATAATTTCCATTATTAAGAGAATGTCATCATATCTCACACATCTTTTAGTCATAATGCTCAAAAATATGACTTACCAATAGGGGACTTATACCCATATTTTCCAACAATCCCCCACATGGGTGAGATTGGTGATCTTAGTAGCACACACCAGACAGACAGACAGACAGACACGGAGTTTGACTTGGTGATAGTTTCTTCGATCAGATATAGCATACGATAGGTAGAGAATGCTCCTTGAACCTTCGCTTGAGTAAGCATACCGACTTTACTGGTAGACAGTAAACGTGCTTGTCCTTGAACTGTTCAACCGTTTATGTAAACGATGATATACTTATCACTATATCGTTTCTGACTCGTTCAGCTCTCATGAGTATGTCCATTTTGGCCATGGAACATCGTCCTGGTTCTGCAGAAGTTTCTAAAGAATTGTGCCTCACAATTCTCCTTTGAAGCGGCCCCACTTCTCTCCCACATAGGTGATCTTTATCTTATAGAGTAACCCGCGTTTACTCAACTGAATTCCATGCGTTCACTCCCGAGCTCCATGTATTCATCAAAGATCATTAAAAGCTCAAAGCTTAACCTCGTACCTTACGGGTCTCACTGTTTCCTCATCATAGGAACAGGCCAGGGGTTACCCCCACAGTGATTTGGTCATCATGATTTAGTTGTCCCATTGAACCAAGTTCTTGGGATCTCCAGTCAGCAATGGTTGGGTGTCCACCATGATGTCGTTAAGCAATAGGCTTAAGGCCCATCCCTCTCGATGATTTCTCAACCACTTCTCTTGATAACCCTTTGGTTAGTGGATCCGCGATATTATCCTTTGACGGTATACAGTCAATAATGATAATTCCGATTGAGATCAATTGTCTAATGGAACTGTGTCGTCATCGTATATGACGAGACTTTCCATTATACATCGTGCTCTGTGCTCTGCCAATAGCGGATTGACTATCACAGTGAATCCCTATTGCAGTTACATGCTTTGGCCATCTTGGAATATCCTCCAGAAACTGACGTAGATATTCAGCCTCTTCGGCGCATTTATCTAGTGCCACAAACTCAGCTTCCATCGTGGAATGAGTTATCACCGTTTGTTTTGAGGATTTCCATGATATTGCCGCTCCAGCTAATGTAAACACATAGCCACTCGTAGACTTAAGTGCTTTCTTGCTAGATATCCAATTTGCGTCAGTATATCCTTCTAATACTGCTGGGTATCTGCCATAGTGCAGTCCATAGTCTCGAGTTCCCCTCAAGTACCTTAGTACCCTTATAATCGTTTTCCAGTGATCAGCTCCCGGATTACTCGTAAACCTACTCAACTTGCTAATTGAGTATGCAATGTCTGGTCTTGTACAACTCATGAGGTACATCAAACTATCAATTATCCTCGAGTATTCCAATTGGGAAACAGCTACACCTTTGTTCTTGGATAGGTGCAAAGTCATATCCACAGGTGTCCTAGCTTTCTCAAAGTCATCCTTAAGAAACTTCTCAAGGATCTTGTCAATATAATGTGGTTGACTTAATGCGAGACCCTCTGATGTTCTAGAAATTTGAATTCCCAGAATTACATTTGCTAGTCCCATATCTTTCATGTCGAACCTTGATTTCAACATGTCCTTTGTAGATTTGATAACTTTATCATTGCTTCCAGCAATAAGTAGATCATCTACATATAGTGTCATCATGACATAGCCATTGTCATTCTCCTTGACATAGCTGTTCTCGTTATCCTTGTAATAGGCACAGTTATCACATTCATTGATTTTGAAACCATTGGCCAGCACGACCTCATCAAATTTTTCATGCCATTTCATAGGCGCTTGTTTCAAATCATACAATGATTTCACCAATCTACACACTTTCCTTTCTTGTCCTGGGACAACAAACCCTTCAGGTTGTTCCATATAGATTTCTTCATCTATGTCTCCATTTAGGAAAGCTGTTTTCACATCCATTTGATGTACAGTTAGATTACGCATTGCAGCAATAGCAAACATCATCCTTATGGACGTTATTCTCGTTACAGGAGAATATGTATCAAAGTAATCAAGGCCTTTTTGTTGCTTGTATCCTTTAATTACAAGTCTGGCCTTATACTTATCAATAGTGCCATCAGTTTTCAACTTCTTCTTGAAAACCCACTTGCTACCTAATGGTTTGCAACCAGTTGGCAAGTCCACTAATTCCCAAGTATGATTTTGCATAATTGAATCAACTTCATTCTTGATGGCCTCTTTCCACATAGGCCCATCAGGTGAGGTAACCGCCTCCTTATAAGTTTTTGGGTCACCTTCTTCGAGCAAATAGGTCATAAAATCAGACCCATAGGATTTCTCCGTTCGTTGTCTTTTGCTCCTTCTCACTAGCCCCACATTTTCGTCTTCACTTTCGTCACTCTCATTATCGTTATCTACAGACTCATGAGATCGTTTAGACGTCGTAGGTTGTTGGTTTCCTGGATTATAGGGAAACATCGTCTCAAAAAATGAGGCATTCCTTGATTCCATAATGGTATTCTTTTGAATATCAGGAATCTTGGATTCATGAACAAGAAACCGATATGCAGTGCTGTGTGGAGGATATCCGATGAAGACACAATCCACAGTCTTAGGACCTATCTTCACCTTCTTCGGTGTAGGGATTAGTACCTTTGCAAGGCACCCCCACACTTTCAGGTGTTGGTAACTTGGTTTCTTTTTCTTCCACATTTCGTAAGGACTTACATCCTTATTCTTGCGCATCGTAATATTTAAAATATTATTTGCGCTTAAGATGGCTTCTCCCCACATCGATTGTGGGAGCCCAGAGCTTAACAACATCGCATTCATCATCTCTTTCAGAGTGCGATTCTTCCTTTCAGCCACACCATTTGACTGAGGGGAGTATGGTGCAGTGACCTCATGGATTATACCATGTTGTGAACAGAATTCCCCAAACGGTTCAACATATTCACCTCCACGATCACTTCGTATCGTTTTGATTTTCTCAGTTTGTTGTGTCTCAACTTCTTCCTTATAGATTTTAAATTTATCTATAGCTTCGTCTTTGCTTTTCAACAAATATACATAGCAGTATTTTGTACAATCATCAATGAATGTAATAAAATACTTGTTTCCTCCTCTTGTTGGAGCGAATTTTAAATCACATATGTCGCTATGTATTAGGTCTAGCACTTTGGTGTTCCTTTCCACACGTTTAAATGATGATCTCGTTAATTTTGCCTCAACACAAGTTTCACACTTATATTTTGAATCGATAGTAAGTTTAGGTATGTATTCTTTTGCACTTAAACGTCGTAAAGTGTCATAATTTACATGTCCTAATCTAGCATGCCATAAATTAGGAGACTCAAGCAAGTAAGCAGAAGAATTCTTCATTTCATTATCGTCCTTAACGGACATTACATTGAGCTTAAAAAGCCCATCAGTTAAATAACCCTTGCCTACAAACATACCACTCTTAGACAAAATAACTTTATCTGACTCTATTACAATGCGAAAGCCATGCTTATTCAACAGAGAACCAGACACAAGGTTCTTGCGAATATCAAGCACATAAAGTACATTCTTCAAAGTCAGATTCTTCCCAGAGGTCATCTTCAGGATCACCGTGCCTTCACCCTCAATGGTAGAAGTTGCTGAATTCCCCATGTAGAGCTTCTCACCAGCATCGGAAGCTCTGAGGCTAGAGAAAACCGCCTTGTCTGAGCAAACATGCCTAGTAGCACCAGTATCAATCCACCATTCACGTGGATTAGAACCGACCAGGTTCACTTCAGAGACCGTAGCACAGAGGTCTATGTTACCCATCTCCTTGGAGATATTCTCTACCATGTTTGCTTCTTTCTTCTTGTTGGGCTTCTTGGGCTTCTTGCAGTCAGAAGACCTATGACCAACTTTATCACAGTTGTAGCACTTCCCTTGAAATTTCGACTTCGAAATCCCTCTCTTGGGTGCCAGCTTTGCCCCTTTACCAGAATTAGCCTTCTTGGGCTTGGAGCTTTGAGCATGCTCCACCATGTTTGCCTTCTCAGTGGCAATGTTAACTTTCTTCTCGGACCCTCTGTTGTCTTCTTCAATACGAAGTCTAACAATAAGATCCTCCACAGACATCTCCTTTCGCTTGTGCTTAAGGTAGTTCTTGAAATCTTTCCATCCAGGTGGAAGCTTTTCAATAACAGCAGCAACTTGGAAAGACTCACTTATGACCATTCCCTCAGCATGAATGTCATGAATGATCACCTGCAGTTCCTGCACCTGACTGACCACAGTCTTAGAGTCTGCCATCTTATAATCAAGAAAGCGGCCAACAATCCACTTCTTTGCCCCAGCGTCCTCGGTTTTATACTTATGGTCAAGTGACTCCCATAAGACCTTAGCTGTTGGCTTCGCGCTGTATACGTTATACAACGAGTCAGACAAACAATTTAACACATAGTTCCGACAGATGTAGTCGGAGTGCTTCCAAGCATCAGCAGCATACACAGTCTGCATGTTACTCTCAGCAGTGAGCAACGACGGTTCTTCCTTAAGGAAGCGATCCATATGCAACGTGGTCAGATAAAAGTGCATCTTTTGTTGCCAACGTTTGAAGTTTGTTTCGTTGAACTTCTCAGGTTTTTCAGCATGTGCAGCAGACACAGTTGGCATAACAGGTGCAACAGGCACCACGGGTGGAACAGATGGTACGTGCGTCTGTACTACAGGTGTATGCACACCAGTAGGCACCGCAGGTATGATCGGAGGAGTGAATCCTGCCGATATCTGTCCAAGAGGAACACTAAACTGTCCAATGATAGTGTGTCCCACAGGCACATGTCCCGAAGGCACATGTCCCGAAGGCACATGTCCCGAAGGCACATGTCCAACAGGCGTTTGACCCCCATCAGATCCAGTGATCTGTGCGTTGGGATCGGCCGTCATGTTCATCGAATCGTTCACAGTTTGGTTCTCCATCGATCTGTTACTCAACAAAACAAGCAGATACAGATGTATCAGTCACAGATGTATATAAAAAAATAGCTTTAAGATTGTGAAAACAATCTGCGATTAATACAAATAATCAAACAAGTGTGTGCGTGAGTAAACGAGATCAAACGGAGGAAGAAAAGATATAAACAGAAGAGAGATCCTCGAGTCTAGTTGAAACTGTCTCCTTAAAGCTATTTCGCCTCTCACCGTATGTGCGAGTCGATAGCCTCCCAGGATAAAACGAGGTAGCGGCGGCGTTACGGATAACGAGCACCTTCAGCGAGCTTGAACGGGCACGAAACTATCACCGAGAGAGAGAGATTTGTGTTTAGAGGCGAATATGTTTTTGGTGTGTCTAACCCTAACGCCTTAGAGGTGTTTATATAGGTGTAGATAGACTTGTGCGCTACTTTTTTCCATAATTAAATATCATTAATTATGGAATCGGTGTAATACTTGCAAGCTACTCTATTTCATAAATAATCTGAAACAGAATAAGATTAAATATATCAAGACATACACCATATCAATTAATCTGAAACAAAATCAAATTAATTTATGCCATAATATTTGAGCCAAATTCTAATGGAAAATAATAATTTCCATTTTTAAGAGAATATCATCATATTTCACACATCTTTTAGTCATAATGCTCAAAAATATGACTTACCAACAGGGGACTTATACCCATATTTTCCAACAAATGTACCCATATTTTCCAACAAATGTAATGATGATGCAGCTTTTATCTAGCATTGGTCAGACTTACAGGCTGTTTTCCCAGGAGGAAAGACGTAGAGAGATCTCCAACTCTGCTGTCAACAATGAAGCCATGGCCTTTTATGCTGAGAAGAAAAGGTTTGATAATTCAGGTGGAAGACATTTTGACAAGATACGTACTGCTGGGAACAATTTCAGGAATGGAAATAATGGCAATAAAATAACTTTATTTCCTGGCTCGAGTTCTGGTCTTAACTCTACAAGATGGCAGCTCATCTTTATTCTCAATCGGCGAAGCCTCACTCTAAAACTCTTCTTATCAGTCTTATCTATTTTCTAGATAATATCATTCTACCAATATGTGATATGTACCAATATATGATAAGTAAGTCCGAGTTGAGCGGAGATAGACGAAAACATTGGATTAGATAATTGAGCATGCCATGATGTTGTTAGGATCTCATATAGGAATAAGACCAACAAACCAAATAATTTATGCACTTACTGCTACAGTCCTGGACATAGTGTTGAACGGTGCTTCAAATTAAATGGATATCCACCTGGATTTTAGGCTAGACAGAACAGAAAATTTGCTGCAGTTTCATAATTTTCTGGTGATAGTCCTGCTGGAACTCAATCTTCTGAAGAGCATCGTGTTGTTTCAACAGAACAATACAATAAACTTATGAATATGCTCAGTTCAAATCAAAGTTCAGCAGCAACTTATGCATCTTCTGTCAAAAATACTAAACATGCTCTCTTGGCATATACATTTTGTATGCTGACTACACATGCTAATCATTGGCTCATTGATAGTTGAGCTACTCATCACATTTATCCCTATATTGAGAAATTTGACTCATTTGATACTTCAAAAGAAACAGATAATTTCATTACCATACCTGAAGGAAGACATGTCATAGTTTGTCATATAAGAAGTGTCAAACTAAATAATGAAATTACTTTACATGGAGTTTTACATGCACCTGAATTTCAATTTCAGCTGATATCTACAAGTTGTGTTCAAATCTTCCTTGCAAAGTTAATTTCACTGATGAACACTGTTACATTCGGGACCTCTGCCAGAACAGGTCTCGGATGCTTCTTGGTAAGCTGCAAAACAGGCTTTACAGTGTTCAGGATACTTGTCTCCACCTGCATAAGATCATTTCAACAAATACAGTAACTTTATCATCTCTGGAAGATACTAAGATGTGGCATCTCAGGCATCTTCCTTTGTTATTCCCAATGAACTAACAATGAGATTTACAGAAGGGGGGTTGAATGTAAATCTCAAATTTTTTTCAAGTTTGGAGCAGTTTCAAAGGCTAAGTGTTTTGATGAACAGTTGTGTGTGAATTGTTTTGGGCAGGTGCAGACAGATATATATTCAAAACACAAATGTAAAGAACACAAAGGCTTTAAAAACTTTTCTGGTGGATTTTTTGTTCCACCAGAGATGTGTATTTCAGAAAATCTGTGATTCAAAAGAATTGATCACAGCTGCGTCCTAGTACAAACTAGATGATTTTCTCTCTATGTTTTTCTAAACAGCTCTGGAAAATTTACACTCTAATTACTAGCTGCAACTTGGTTTATATATCACCAAGTTTACAAGTGAAGACAAAAGTACAAATACAATTAAAAAGATTCTTCACATGTTTCTTCTTCATTTCTCTATCCAATGCGATCTAGGATAATCTGTGAATCTTTGAATACTTCCTTGTTTGCACCAGAATGGAAATGCTGCATTTTCTTGATTCCTCCAAGAGGCTACCACATTCCAATTGTCTCTGTCAACCCATGTGCCTCTATCAGCTCATGAATTGTCACTATCAACTACTATTGAACTGAGCATCCATTGAAGCTTTCATCCGTTGATGGCTTTATCCATTGATGCATTAGCAGTTGAAGCTTTATCCGTTGATGCACTCATCCGTTGATGGATGTTATCCGTTGAAGCTTTAGAGACATCCGTTGAAGCTTTGTTTCTCATCCGTTGAAGGCCTTTAATTTATCAGTTGATACTACTTCACTTATACAAAATTACAAGGCATGAAATATTTACAATTAGCCCTCCTATTTGCATATTCACTAGTAGTCAACATGACTTATAATTTCCCACAATCATCTAAGAATTATAACTTAAATACAGAAACTGAAAGGTGCTACAATACTAAACTTATTTCTAAGTAAAGCTACTCCATCAATGGATAGCCAAAATGGTCTTATCCGTTGAGGCTACAAACACTAGATTTCTACTTAAGTGTTTTATTTAACTTATCATCAAACTAATACACATATTCCTAACAATCTCCCCCTATTATGTATGCTGGAATTGTAGGCATAAATTTGGGTTTAACTTGATGATAACAAAACACTTAACAAATATATGAACTGAAATCAAGTAGAAATTCAAAAGTGCTGCAAAAGTGTATGAACTGAGATAGAATTGAATAATTACATTGTTACCAAGGATGCTCCTTTAGGCTGAGCAGATTATTTTCTTTTCCTTTGATCCCTTGTTTTCTTTCCTAGCCTCCTGTCATTTTTCTCTACTTGGAGTTGGAGTTGTCTATAGAAACCAGCTTCATCTTCTTCACTAATGTCCAACTTAGATTGCATGTCCTTGAGAGTTTCATTACTGGCAATTTTAAGCTGGTCTTCAAGTCTGAAAAATCTTCTGACTCCTTTATTGTCTCTGAACTCCATCAACCAATGAGGTGATTTATGAATTGTAATTCCATGCTCAGGTATGAGTAATGTTCTAGGCAAGGAATTAGACTCCCACCAAGTTTTCCTTATGCTGACAATCTTGTTGAGAATCTCAGTTTTGGCAGTCCTGGTAAAGCCAGAATCCCTTTTGATAGCTGAGTAGACTCTAACCAAGGTAGAATAGCCTTCATTCAGAATTCTTTGAAGAGGCCAAGTCCTTTCCTCACTTCCTTTATATTTGAACACTAGCCTTTCTGGGAGCTGTTTGTATGCACTTATTCCCCTTACTTCCTCCAGCTCATCCAGATAGAGTTCAATATCTGTAAACTCCTTTATGTCACAAATGTGAACATAATCATCCTTTGAGGCTTGTGGCTTAGGCTTAGGTTTATATTTCTGAGTGAATTTACTTGAGGTTAGGGGAGGTGTAGATTTGGATTTTCTTTTCAGTTTCTTTGGTGGTAGAGAGGTAGTTAGGAATGTAGGCAAGTTGATGGTGTCCCAATCAATAGGTTCCTCTTTAGGGATGATTGGTTCACCATGGACATTTATACTAGGATCAGCAACAAAAGGTTCAGGAATGGAAGGTAGTGGTTTAGATTTTGATTGGGTTTCTTCAGTATCATCTCCACTCTTCCTTTTTGCATTGGCCTTCCTTCTGTTCCCTTTCTGCCATTCCTTTCTTTCCTCCACACTCTCACCAACCACATTCCCCATATCCACATTTCTGCTTTCAATCTTGTCTTCTTCACTCTTGTCTTCAATCTTCTTTTTTTCTTCATCCTGACTTGACTTTAGCTGTTTTTCAAGCTTTGCTTGTGCTCTTTTGTCAGCCTTCAGCTTTTTAGCTTCTTCCTTTAACCTCATGGTTTCTTCCCTCTTGGCTTTAGAGAATTTGGGATGTCCTTGCATCACACATTGGATTGTCCTGGTGTTGACTCCTTTGTCAATGCCCATTCAGGTAAGTCTGGAATAGAACTTGGGCCTTCATCTCCCCCTAAGTTCATGCTTCCATCAAATGAAACAGAGTCATCATCATTAGAATTTACTCCAAATTCTTCAGATGGCTCACCAGCTGTAGAAGGCATCAAGTTGACAGCAGCTTTATCTCTTTGTAGAGATTCTGAAGTATGTACTAGATTTAAGGTCCTTTCTGCCTCCTCATTGCCCTGAGTAGCCAACAATTGATAGGCTGACACAGGATGAGTAAATGTGTCAGCATCCAAGGAAATGTTATCAATTACAGCCTTGTAATGTTGCTGAAATTATCTTTCCTTTGCAGCATCATTCACAGTCATTGACTCATTAGCAATGGCTGGATCCACCCTTATACCTTCTGTACCTGCTTTTCTCTCAATTTCTCTCTTTTCTTGCATCAGGGGCTCCCCCTGGCTCACACTCCTCACACCCTCACCCTCACCTACTAAGGTGGCACTCCTCTCACTTTCTTTTGCCATGCTGAAAGAAATAGCATGCATATTTAGACTCTCAAGCTCTCCTTTTGCCTGGGAGCAACCCAACCTCTCACTCAAATTTTCACTCCCTTCCCTCAAACCTAGAAGTGATTGTACAGTAACCATGTCTTCTACACTTGAAATTGATTCAGTTATTTGTGTAGAGACTATCAACGGATAGGGAGTATCCGTTGAAGTAGGAACTAATGGTATCAACGGATAACTGCTGTTAAGCTTATCCGTCGAAAAACACCCACTTGTCAATGGATGAGGAATATCCGTTGAAGAAGGAAAAGAAGTAGAAATTGAAATTGACATAATTGTTGAATCTGTGTAGATTGATTATAATTTAGGTGACACGGATTCTTCAACTAAGTCTGAAAGAATTGGCTGATGATCCAACAATTCATCTAATAGATGATGATCACCAGTATTTGAGTGGGGCTCCTCCCTGAGTTGTAAAGAGGGAGAATCAGGAATTGATGTGAATATCATGTCCACATCCAGAGATGGTGATGGAGAATTTGGTGATTGATGTCTGTCAATTTTGAGAGAATGGGGCTGTGACTCCATATTTGTTGGAGTCACATCAGGCTGAATTTGAGAAGGCATAGATACATGTGGGTGTATCTGTGCAGTGTGTGCGCCCTGTGTGGAAACTAAGGTTTTGATCCTCTTTCTTCTTGTAAAGGCTTTTACAGGAGAGTGTGTGGCTTCAGTTTCCCTCCCTCTTTTGTTCTGTGTCCCTGGTTGGGGACTATTTTCAATAGCTGCACCCTTTTGGGAGGATGCAACTAGGGATGAGTTTGAATCCTTTTCAACCACCACAGTCTTTTGAGAAACTATGGCTTGGCTAGCTGGGGTACCACTCACCTCTCCTACCTTATCCTGGGGGGTTTCTTGATGTTCACCCCTCCCCTCACCATTCACACCCTGTTCACTCCTCTCAGGGTTTATGGTAGTTGTTACAACTGTTGTCTTTTGAGAAACAACAGAGGTGGCTTTCTTTGACTTTGGTCTTGAAACTTTAGGTTTGGTGGCATTGGTAGGAATCTGTTGGGTCAAAGACACAGATTCCATGGCCACACTTGAAGGCAAAGAAATAATGGGGTTGGAAGTAGTAGGAGTTGAAGAAGCATTTACCTCACTTACCTGAGGTGCATTCATTATTGGCAAATATACCAATGGCACCTGATTGTTGAGGTTAATTCTCAAAAGGTCTGCAAGGACCCTTTTCTCTTGTGCCCAGCATTTGAGCTTATTACTCTCATTGGTTATGACCAAACCTTCAGCAAGATGGTTAGCCAATAACATAAAGAATCTAGCATAGTAGATGTTATGAGGTCTATTAGCTTTGTTACCTAACCTGGTACCCAATTCTAGCATGACATAGTTGCTAAAATTAAAATACCTATCAGAAACTAGCATATAGAGTATATTAACTAGAGATGAAGTTATTGCATCAAAATTACTAATTTTCCCAGAGAAAACCTTGATAAAGGCATCACCAAGAAAACTCCATTCTTTTCTAAGGCATTTTCTTCTAATACTCCCTAAACTAGCAGAATCAAAAGAATAGCCTATGAAATCTAATATGCTACATACATCATTATCAGTGTGTGGTGTCATGGTATTGTTCTCAGGTAGTTTGAAACAGGACTGTATATCATCACAGTTAATACAGTAATCTTTACCTTTGAGAGTGAAAGAGATGGTCATATCAGTGGGGTTGAACTCTGCAGTTGTCCAAATCTCCTCAATTACCTCACAATAAATAGTTGGGGCTTCCAGCATTGCATAGCTTAGTTTGCAATTTTTGATGAAGTCCATCATCTTGTGATAATCTGAGTGGGCTTCATTCTTTTCCACCAAAGCTACAAAATTGTTTTTCTCATAGACAAATCCAGACTGGGACATTATCTTTACTACTGGTGCCATTGTAGTGGGTAGAGGTTGCAGAGAAAAGTTGAGAGTTTTGGGAGAGAAAGAGAGTAAAAGCTTTTGAAA
Source organism: Apium graveolens (assembly GCF_009905375.1). Taxonomy (NCBI): domain Eukaryota; kingdom Viridiplantae; phylum Streptophyta; class Magnoliopsida; order Apiales; family Apiaceae; genus Apium; species Apium graveolens. The sequence goes on from NC_133656.1 coordinate 218,055,003, forward strand.
AATTGCACGAAAGCGTAAAGTGAAAATAAGAATTCAAGGGGCTTTTATACTTTCTCTAATTAAAACGTAAGGAGAATGATTAAACATATTTTTAAGTAAATTACAGCCGTTTGAGAATAAAGAAAACTGTATGAATTCTAAAAATTGCCTTTAATACAGATACATACAACTGTGTATATATATATGTATCAACGGTTAAGTAAAAGAATCAACGGTTGTGACTTACTTAAAACAACTGATGTGACACTTCAACGGATGAGGTAAATAGTTATCCGTTGAAGATTAACACAATTTTATCTGTTGAAGGATAAAATTTCCATAAATGTATTTGTCTTTCAACGGATAGTGAACATCCGTTGATAAACGGATAGTGAACATCCGTTGATAGAATAATTTTGGCTTTCAACGGATAGGGAATATCCATTGATAGAATAATCTTTACTTAAAGCCAACTTTGTTCTTGCAACAAATTCATTTCAGGCTTCAAAACAAATTATAGTAAGGACATGAATTTATGAATAATTAAGCATACATAGCTCACTTACTAATCTTGTGAATGTTGATTCATCAAGTGGCTTGGTAAATATGTCTGCAATCTACTTTTCACTTGGAACAAAATGAAGTTTCACTGTACCATTCATCACATGTTCCCTTATGAAGTGGTACTTGATGTCAATGTGCTTGGTTCTTGAGTGCTGCACTGGATTTTCAGTAATGGCAATGGCACTTGTGTTGTCACAGAATATAGAAATTTTGTCAACAGTTAGCCTATAGTCAAATAGTTGATTCCTCATCCACAGTATCTATGCACAGCAACTACCAGCAGCAATGTACTCAGCTTCAGCTGTTGATGTAGAAACAGAATTTTGCTTCTTGCTGAACCATGACACAAGCTTATTCCCTAGAAATTGACAGGTGCCAGTTGTACTATTCCTGTCTATTTTACAACCTGCATAATCTGCATCTGAGTAGCCAATTAGATCAAAACCAGACTCTCTAGGGTACCAAATTCCTAGATTTGGTGTCCCTTTGAGATATCTGAAAATTCTTTTAATAGCCACTAAGTGAGATTCTTTAGGGTCGGCTTGAAATCTAGCACAGAGACATGTAGAAAATATTATATCAGGTCTACTAGCAGTTAAATATAGAAGTGAGCCAACCATGCCTCTATAACTTGTAATGTCCACGAACTTTTCAGCCTTGTTTAATTCAAGCTTGGTGGCAGTGGCCATGGGAGTTTTTGCAGATGAACAATCCATTAAGTCAAACTTCTTTAAAAGATCATAAATATATTTAGTTTGACTAATGAAAATTCCACCACTAACTTGTTTAACTTGTAAACCAAAAAAATAAGTTAGGTCTCCCATCATGCTCATTTCATATTTACTTTGCATTAACTTAGCAGACTTTTTACAAAGCTTATCATCTGTAGAACCAAATATAATATCATCTACATAGATTTGAACAAGTATTGTAGAGCCATTAACATTTCTAAAGAAAAGAGTTTTGTCAACAGTACCTCTTGTGAAGTTATTATCTAGAAGAAATTTTGACAAAGTCTCATACCAGGCTCTAGGTGCTTGCTTTAGTCCATAGAGTGATTTCAACAGATAATACACATAGTCTGGAAAATTTGGATCTTCAAATCCTGGAGGTTGGCTTACATAAACTTCTTCCTCCAATTTTCCATTCAGAAATGCACTCTTGACATCCATTTGATAGACTTTGAAATTGGCATGGGTTGCATAAGTTAGAAAGATTCTGATGGCTTCAAGTCTTGCAACTGGAGCAAATATCTCATCAAAATCTATTCTCTCTAACCCTTGGCAACCAATCTGGCTTTATTCCTTATGACAATGCTATTTTCATCCATCTTGTTCCTGAATACCCATTTTGTATCAATAGAGCTCTTGTTTTTTGGCTTGGGTACCAGCTTCCATACCTTGTTCCTCTCAAATTGGTTTAGCTCCTCTTGCATTGCTAAAATCCAATCTGGATCCAATAGAGCTTCTTCCACTCTCTTAGGTTCCTCCTGTGATAGAAAACAACTGTATAGACATTCATCTTGAGTAGCCCTTCTAGTCTGCACCTTAGATGTTGCATCACCAATGATCAATTCAAAAGGATGATTCTTGGTCCATTTCCTTTGAGGTGGTAGATTAGCTCTAGATGAGGTTGCCTCAGTATTGTCATGATGTGAGATAGAATATTGATTGGTTGAAACTCCCCCTGAGTTACTGATCCTTTGAAAGGAACTGGGAGTTCTATCAACTGATGAAGTGAATTGATTATCCGTTGATAGACTATAATCAACGGATGCTTCATTATGTACTTCAACGGATGATGCACTTTATCTTTCAATGGATGATGCATTACTTCTATCAACGGATGTTGAATTATGACTTTCAACTGATGCAGCATTTTGTGCATTATCCAAAGGCAGATTTTGAATTCTTTTCGAGGTGCCTTCTCCATCATTCTCATCTTCACTATCATCACAATATATCTCAATGTTGTCAAATTTGAGTCCTTCATGATGTCCCTCATCTGTTAGTCCATCAATATTTTTATCATCAAACACAACATGCACAGATTCCATGACAATGTTGGTTCTTAGATTGTAGACCCTATATGATTTTCCAGCAGAATAACCAACAAATATTCCTTCATCAGCCTTTGCATCAAACTTCCCTTTGTGATCAGGTTGATTCCTTAGAATGTAGCATTTGCAACCAAAGATATGAAGAAAGTTTAAAGTTGGTTTTCTTCTCTTGAACAATTGATAGGGAGTCATGCCTTTTGCTTGATTGATTAGAGAAATATTCTGAGTGTAACATGCACAATTAACAGCCTCAGCCCAAAAGTATGTTGGGAGTTTTGACTCTTCAAGCATTGTTCTTGCAGCTTCAATTAGTGATCTGTTCTTTCTTTCCACCACACCATTCTGTTGTGGAGTCCTTGGAGCTGAGAACTCATGCATGATCCCATTTTCTTCACTAAACAACCTTATGGTAGAATTCCTGAACTCAGTACCATTATCACTCCTGACATTCCTTACTTTGAAATCTGGATTATTGTTGACTTGCTTGATGTGATTGATAATGATTTCACTAGCTTCATCCTTTGATTCAAGAAAGTAGGTCCATGAAAACTTTGAGAAATCATCTACAATCACTAGGCAATATCTTTTCCTTAAAATTGACAATACATTGACTGGTCCAAAAAGATCCCTGTGTAGCAGTTGTAATGGTTCATCAATTGCTGATTCAAGCTTCTTACTAAATGATGCTCTCTTTTGCTTTCCTTTCTGACAAGCATCACACAGTCCATCCCTTGAGAATTCCACTAGAGGCATTCCTCTAACTAAGTCCTTTTTGACTAGATCATTCATTGTCTTGAAATTCAAATGGGACAGCTTCCTGTGCCATAGCCAACTTTCATCTGGACTTGCTTTTCTGAAAAGACAAGTAATTGAATCTGCATCTGTAGAGTTGAAGTCAGCCAAGTACACATTCCCTTTTCTAACTCCAGTTAGAACCACTTTGTTGTCCTTCTTACTTGTGATAACACAGGCTTCAGAATTGAAGGAAACAGTATTCCCTCTGTCACATAGTTGACTGATGCTCAATAGATTGTGTTTGAGACCATCAACTAATGCAACTTCATCAATGATGATATTTTCTTTTGAGATCAAGCCATATCCCATAGTGAACCCTTTGTTGTCATCTCCAAAGGTTATGCTAGGGCCAGCTCTCTCCTTGAACTTTATGAGCAGGGTGAAATCTCCTGTCATGTGCTTTGAACAACCACTGTCCAAGTACCATAGATTCCTTCTTTTTCCCTGCACACAACAAAATCAAATCAAGTTGATTTTGGTACCCAAGTTTCCTTGGGTCCAGCCTTGTTAGTCTCTTTCCTAGACTTCATACCTCCTGCATCTTTTGACTTAGATAACATTGGGTCAATCTTGGTCTCAGATGTAGTTGGTTGAAGTGTAGGGTTAGTCACATAATCATTTAGCACATTTGGTTGAATTTGATAAGGCATAGATTGTGCAAACATATTATTCCACATAGGCATGTTGTATGGCATTTGAGGCATACTGAATGCAGCAAAGTAAGGATTATTAACATATGGCATGTTTGCAAAATATGCATGAGGATTCTGTTGAGACATAACAGGCATAGCATGCAGAGGTGACATAGACATATTAGGCATGAAAGGAGTTAAAGGCATGGGAGCATTCTTAACAGACTTGCAGTTAGCAGATAGATGATTAACACTTTTACAATGCACACAACTTTTTCTAGGAGCATACTTATCAGGTGTGTAATTGTTGTGTTTGTTAATCCCTACCTTCCCATTTCTATTAGATTTCCTTTTAGTTTCCTTTTTATCCTCAACCATCTTAAGCCTATTTTTTAACTGATCTAAAGTCATGTGTCCTATATTCACCTTACTGGTATCTTTGGATGTGCTAGCTTCTTCTTTGACAAATTCTTGGAAGTTGAACCAAACTTCTTATTGAGATTATTCAAATTATTCTTTTTAGAATCACTTGCCTGTTTTGATTGATGAGCCTTCAACGGATGCTCCTTTTCTTCCTTCAACGGATAACTTTCATCATCCGTTGATTCCACATCCGTTGACAATCCATCAATTAATTCTACTTCCTTTTTGTTTTTCTTCCAGGCATTCTCACAGAGTGATTCAATTCCCTGAACCTTGACAATCTGAGCTTTAACATCCCTAGATGTTTTCCAGGCCTTGATTACATCTTGTTCACGTTCTAATTATTTAGAAAGAATTTCTACTTTCTTAACAGATTCTTCTAGTTCACTCTCAACAGATAAGCATTTGATTTTAATCTTTTCAAGCTCAATTACCTTACCCTCTAACACAGCATTCCTATCACTTAAAAACAAATTATTCTCTTTAATTCTTGTGTTTTCTTTAGCTAGTGATTTAAGGGAAACACGTAAATGATATAATTCATTGGACATATCATTTATAGCTTCATTACATTCAATCTTAGAAAGCTGAGAGGGGTCAGTAGTAATTACCTGGTTGCTTGATGAACTAGTTTCATTTTCATCAGAATTAGCCATCAGGGCTAGGTTGACATATTCCATATCATCATCTTCATTGGCTCCATCCGCTGCCCAGTCATCCTGAGTCATAAAATCTCTTTCCTTTTGTTTAAGCAAATCGAAATATTTCTTTTTATAATCCACTTGCTCAAATTTCTTCTTATCAGAGGTTGGCTTTATGGACTCATTTGCAAAGTGTCCACTTATGCCACAGTTATAACATTTGAACTTAGATTTGTCCACCATGTTCTTGTTTGACTTAGTGAATTTAGCATTTTTCTTGAATTTCATCTTTGTAAACCTCCTGGACAGAAAAGCCAGATGTTCATCAACATCATCAGAGTCATCTTGACTGGAACTATCTTCAACCTCGGCAACTTGCTCCTTTCCCTTGCTTGATTCTGATTTGCTTCTGCCAATTTTGAGACTTGGCATTATCTTTTCTTCATTCCTGGCTTTAGTCTTCTCATTGTCAGCTACAAGTGCAACTGATCCGCCTTTTCTCTTTCCCTTTTCCAACAGCTCATCTTGCTCCATCTCAAGTTCATAGGTCTTCAAAATTCCATATAATCTTTCAAGTGTGAAGTCCTTATAATCTTGAGAATTCCTTAATGAAACGGTCATAGGCTTCCATTCCTTTGGTAGGGACCTCAGAAATTTTAAGTTGGAATCCTTGACTTGGTACACTCTGCCATACAGCTTCAATCCATTCAACAGTTTCTGAAATCTATTGAAGGTATCATTCAGTGATTCTCCTTCTTCAAAATAAAAATATTCATACTGTTGAATGAGAAGCTGCATTTTGTGTTCTCTAACTTGTTCAGTACCTTCACAAATAAGTTGTACAGTATCCCAAATTTCTTTAGCAGTTTGGCTGTTAATGACATTATCAAATATATCTTGATCTTTCATGGCTTTCTTATCCTTATGAACTTCTTCAATATCTTCATCAGTCCATTCTGTTTTTGGCTTGGGAATAGACTGTCCAATAGCAACTGTGGCAGTTGCAGCTATGGCCACCTTGTGAGGGATGTGAGGACCATTTTTAATGCAGTTGATGTAGCTTTCATCTTGAGAGAGAAGATGTAGATGCATCTTCACTTTCCTGTGATCATAATTATCTCTTTCCAGGATTGGAATCTTTACACCAATATCCTTCTTACTCATGATGATAGTAGAATAGATCTTTAAACTAATTGTAAGTTAAGAGCTCGCTCTGATACCAATTGTTATTCCCAAGGAACTAACAATGAGATTTACAGAAGGCGGGTTGAATGTAAATCTCAAAACATTTTCAAGTTTTGAGCAGTTTCAAAGGCTAAGTGTTTTGATGAACAATTGTGTGTGAATTGCTTTGGGCAGGTGCAGACAGATATATATTCAAAACATAAATGTAAAGAACACAAAGGCTTTAAAAACTTTTCTAATGGATTTGTTGTTCCACCAGAGATGTGTATTTCAGAAAATCTGTGATTCAAAAGAATTGGTCACAGCTGCGTCCTAGTACAAACTTAGATGATTTTCTCTCTATGTTTTTCTAAACAGCTCTGGAAAATTCACACTCTAATTACTAGCTGCAACTTAGTTTATATATCACCAAGTTTACAAGTGAAGACAAAAGTACAAATACAATTAAAAAGATTCTTCACATGTTTCTTCTTCATTTCTCTATCCAATGCGATCTAGGATAATCTGTGAATCTTTGAATACTTCCTTGTTTGCACCAGAATGGAAATGCTGCATTTTTTTGATTCCTTCAAGAGGCTACCACATTCCAATTGTCTCTGTCAACCCATGTGCCTCTGTCAGCTCATGAATTGTCACTGTCAACTGCTATTGAACTGAGCATCCGTTGAAGCTTTCATCCGTTGATGGCTTTATCCGTTGATGCATTAGCAGTTGAAGCTTTATCCGTTGATGCACTCATCCGTTGATGGATGTTATCCGTTGAAGCTTTAGAGACATCCGTTGAAGCTTTGTTTCTCATCCGTTGAAGGCCTTTAATTTATCAGTTGATACTACTTCACTTATAAAAAATTACAAGGCATGAAATATTTACAATTAGCCCTCCTATTTGCATATCCACTAGTAGTCAACATGACTTATAATTTCCCACAATCATCTAAGAATTATAACTTAAATACAGAAACTGAAATGTGCTACAATACTAAACTTATTTCTAAGTAAAGCTACTCCATCAACGGATAGCCAGAATGGTCTTATCCGTTGAGGCTACAAACACTAGATTTCTACTTAAGTGTTTTATTTAACTTATCATCAAACTAATACACATATTCCTAACATCCTTTTTCACAACTGACAATATTAATACCAGAACTTCCAGTCAAAGAATGTCAAAATATTATTCCGTGCCAAGTTTTCCATTATGCTAAGAAAATTAGGAAACCATTTATTTCTAGTTCAATCAAAACTGTAAGTTCTTTTGAATTACTTCATATTGACCTATGGGGTCCTTACAAAACCAAGTCAACAACTGGATATTCACAGTTTCTTACTGTTGTGGATGATTACACTAGTTTACCGAGATACATCTGTTGAAGTTTAAATCTGAGGTTCATTCTATTTTAGAGAATTTTTACATATTTATAATTAATTTGGTGCTAATATTCAATACATTAGAAGTGATAATACATTAGAGCTATGTGAAGGATCTGCAAAGCTTTTCTACTTATCAAAAGGTATAATACATCAAACAAGTTGTGCTTATACTCCGGAACAAATGGTGTTGTGGAGAGCTAGCATTTGTTAGAAACTGCCAGAGCATTATATTTTCAATCAAAATTACCTGAAAAATTCTGGGGAGATGCTGTTTTGTGTACTGCTTATTTGATCAATAGAATGCCCTTAAAATCTATTGGTCATCAGAACCCTTATTTTAAGATGTATAAATCCAGTCCTGATTTATCCAATCTTAAAATATTTGGTTGTCTTTGCTTTGTATCTACTCCTAAAGTTAGTAGATCAAAATTTGACTCTAGAGCTATTGTTCATGTTTTCTTAGGCTACTCTAATTCTCGGAAGGGATATAGGGTTTTTGACCTAAAATTTAATTCCATTTCAGTTTCTAGAGATGTAACCTTCTATGAGTTAATGTTCCCATTTCATATGATACTTTCAGACTCTGCTTCTTCTACTAATAAGTTTCTGAGAGATATATTTCTGCCTATTACATCTTCTCCCCATCCTTTTGTTGATGAAATAGATTTAGTTCCAAACATAATTTCTAGTTCTTCTATTAATTTCTAACAGAATGCTGAGAATTCGTATTGTGCAGATTCTCATTTTGAAAATTCCCTCGATATTTTTAGCAACTCTCCCGTGACACATTCTACTCATTCTAATTCTATGTTGCATGATTTAAGTGATCACAGTGTTACTCCTACTATTTCCCAGATCATCAGACAATACACTAGGCTTAAACAGCCTACTGCTTACTTAGTTGATTATCAATGTCATCTTTCACCACTTAACTCTAACTAGTGCAATTTAGTTCCTTCAACCACGTTCACTTCTTGTTACAGTTTATTAGCTTCTAAAACTTTAATTTCTGAGCCTTCATGTTATAAAGAGGCAGCTCAACATCCACTCTGGTAATAAGCTATGCAGAAAGAAATTTTGGCTTTAGAAGCAAAAAATTGGGACTTAGTTGATTTACCCCCGAACAAGAAACTAACTGATTGTAAATGGGTCTTTAAGGTGAAATTACATGCTGATGGATCTCTTGTGAGGTGTAAGGCCAGGCTGGTGGACAAGGGGTTTAACCAGAATTTTGAAATCGATTACCTTAAAATATTATCTCATGTGCCAAAATGGCAACTGTTAGGTGTATTATTGCCTTAGCTTCTAGTCGAAAGTGGAGGTTACATCAGTTATATGTAAATAATATGTTTCTACACGGAGATTTGCATGAGAAAGTTTACTTGGCACCACCTGAGAGTTACTATAATCCTTTTAACAAAGTTTGTTGTTCGATAAAATCTTTATACGGGTTAAAGCAGGCCTCTAGGAAGTGGAGTGCAAAACTAGCTACTGAATTAGTTAATCAAGGGTTTGTTCAATCAAGGCATGATTATAGTTCGTTTCTTCACACTAATGGTACCGATATTATCATTATGGGTGTCTATGTTGATGATATCATAGTCACTGGTAGTAATCCAATTCACATTCAGTCTATAAAGGATCATTTGCACATAGTTTTCAGTATCAAAGACCTTGGTACTTTGCATTATTTTCTAGGCATTGAGATTTCTTGTGTCAAGATTGGCATTATTCTAAGTCAAAAAAAGTTCACAAATGACCTATTAGCTTGCTGTCCTGATCCACTCAAATCAAAAGTTGTCAATCCTTTACCAATTAACTTGAAGCTTTCAAAAACTGAAGGACCGGCTTTTTCAAATCCCGAATTATATCGAACCTTGGTATGCAAGTTAAATTTTCTCATTGGGACTCGACCAAATTTGTGCTATGTTGTCCAATCTTTAAGTCAATTCATGCATTCCCCTACCACATATCATTATAATATTTTGCTTCATACCCTGAGTTATATACAATCCACAGCCGGGCAAGGCATTTTATTGCAAGAATATGATAATCTACGTTTACAAGTTTATTTAGACTCAGAGTGGGCGTCTTGTCCGGATTCAAGGCGCTCCGTTACTGGTTACGTTCTAATGTTTGGAAACTCCCCTATAGCTTGGAAATCCAAGAAGCATGCTACAGTTTCTCGTTCGAGTTCTGAAGACGAATACCGTATCATGTCCTCTGCAGCTTCAGAAATCACATGGACAGTTGGTTTATACAAGAACTTGGTGTTACAAATCTGTCCCCAATAACCCTCCATTTTGAAAATTAATCCACAATTCACATTGCACGCAATCCTCTATTTCATGAGCGAACAAAATATATCGAAGTCGATTGTCATTTTACTCGGTACAAAGTGCTTGAAGAATTGATACAACTTACTTATCTTCGTACTCAAAACCAACTAGTTGATATACTCACTAAGACTATCCCTTCTACTCAGCTTTGTCTTCTTTCTACGAAGTTAGGATTGGTTAATCATCTCACTCCTAACTTGCGGGGGGGGGGGGGGTATTGGTACATACAGTACAGTAGCAGTTCGTAGCACTAAAATAGAGTTAAATGACACTGATGCTACATCTCAGCAATGTGTGCCACGTCAACCATCTTAACTGTCATATTCTGTTATAACTAACTCTAGTCTTGTAGATAAAGAGTAGTGATAATCTATACCTGTATATGAAACTTAACCTTGAGCATTTGTAAATAGACTTATAGACCATTTCAATACAATTCTCTAAGCTTCTTCACCACAGATTGTAACAATTTTTTACTAATTTGAAACTTAAAATTGACCCTCTATAAAAAAAGTTGATACTAAAATTTTTGATTTAGTCGGGACTTCCATCGGGTTAGCACCTTAATGGACCCAGATGTTTAGTTATTATTTGAATTTGTCACATTTTTATTTTATTATTTATAATATACTTGAATGTTTCAAATAACCAACCTGCAAAATAAAAAATCGAATGTAAATAATGTTAGATATTGACAACACAGGGGGGTGAATGTATTTTGGATATTTTTAGCCTTTTTCAAACTTTTATATCAACTTTAATCTATCTTCTTGTATTGTATATCTAATTTCCAGCAGGTTAAATGTTGCCCTTTATCAAGAGCTATTTAAAGTAATAATAAAGACTTAAATACTTGTACTTCTCAAGAGAATACTATTATGCAAGACCAATAGAAACTATTATTAGATACTGCACTAGAAATTGATCATTCGCATCACATAAATCTTGCCATCCATCTAGATTATCGTGTGAAGTATGTAATTGCAGAACTAACTTTAAGTAACGTCGTATACGTAATAACATCGGGTGCCAGGTCATCATCTTTCTTTGACCTATCCTGCAATATTTTAATACTCGTATGTGTTTAAATTCCAGAAAATCAAAAGACCTATTAGCACCAATATAAAAGTAATCAGGCTCTATATAGGGATGTCAAAACATATAACCTTCATTTCCTGGAAAATTCGCAATGCAGATTTTAGATCATTCATCTTTACACATGCAAAGATTATAGTATTATATGGGAGTTTGTCCGGGTTTAACTCTTGTTTCCGTATATCATCAAAAACGCGTAGTGCTGACTGAGGAGACCTCGTGCTGATATATCCCTGCTTAGAAAAGTAGGCCGCTGATATTATTTAACTAAAACTTCCAAACTTTTTATAAGTGAGATTAGGGGCATAACAAACATGAAGTCATTGTGGAGTTCTCCAATGACTTCTCTATATGACTTGATTTGTGACTTGTAAATATCTTGACTTAGAATATTTTTCCTAGAACAGATTTATTCAACTCCAAGTTTTTTCACCGGCATGACCTTGTTGATCTTCTTCCAGAGTTTATTCTTAGGCTTGAGACTGTTCACAGAAAAATACTTCAATATGATCTTTAACATTTTTACAGACTCAAGTAATACAATACAAAATACATATTTAGACTATCATACAACTAAATCTCAAGGTTGTCAACGTGACTTAGTCTTGTTATAATAAAGGCATATTTTGCACAACAAATAATTAACCGAGGACAAGTCAATTTACGAAAATGAGTTATTTGCATGTATGATTGGACTCACAGTCTCACTTTATCAAAATTAATTAGAAATCGACTAATTTCAAATTTAAATTTGATATCGAATACATGTTTTGAGATTAATAAATGAGTTGAAACTAAAAGGGCTCTTGTTATTTTTTTGTCTCGGTCTTTTTTTGTTTGTCAAATTTCACGATGAAGATGCTATGTCGATGATTATGCTAAGCAAATTTTGAGATTATGCAAGGTCGATGATTAATAAATTAGTAATTTGTATTCCTTCTGAGTTCCGTCCCATTCAATTCATTACATATCTTTTTTCAATAATTGATACACATTTTAACGTGAATAAAAAATATACTTTCATAATTCATTTTTAAAATTAACTTTTATTAAATTTTAAACACTAAATTTATTTTAAAAAAATACAAAGAAACATTAAAATATGTGCCGAACTCCCCGTCCTTATTGGAAAGAACCCAATGGGATAGAGGGAGTATATAAACGAAACAAAATTTAAAAGGAAAATTATCCAAAATACTATATTTTTAAACTTATTTACAAAAATACAAACATTTTTAAAGTTATTTTCAATAATACAATTTTTTAAGTTTCATTTTTAAAAATATTATTTGCAAGTTTTACAACATGTTATGCAACTTAATTTTCAAACTTTGAAAAAATTGATTTCAAGATTACATTTGTTGCGTTACAAGTTTGCAATCTTTACAACCTTGGAATCAATTTTGAAAAAAATAAAATAAAAGTTATATACTAAGTTGTAGAGCTTGCAAATCTTATTTCTGAAAATTAAATTTAAAAAGTGTATTTTTAAAATTAAATTTAAAAAAAATTGATTTTTTTTTAAAAATACGGTATATTTGAAAAAATCCCAATTTAAAACAGCATTTTATGACGTTTGTTTCAAAAAAACATTATCAATCAATCAATCGTACCAATAATACCGCCTATGGCAGTGTCTGGGGAGGGAATATCGTACGCAGCCTTACCCTCATTCCAAAGAATGAAGAGGTTGTTTCCGCAAAAGACCCCCGGCTTGTGTGTGTGCACAAATATGTGTGTCCTAGGTAAGCAATGATCCATAAATATAAGTATAGTAAGCGAAGCAATGATAAACAATGATACAATACCTCATCACATGGCCTTCTTCACATGGGACTTACCGTAAAAAGCTTCGTTCATTGGTTCATTGTCGTAAGCCCCTTCTATTTCTCATTTTGCCCTCCTTTTGATGCCTCAAACTCAATATTTCCCTTGGAGATCACTCTCCAAACTAAATATTTGAATTACCACAAACCTGACCAAAAAAACTAAAACAGCACACAACCCATCTACCATATCATGTAATTAGTCATATGGCTTTAAAAAGCGACATTGTAGCACGTACACGAGCAACTAAGACTATTAATAATTATGAGAACAAACTACCAAACTTATTAAGTATAAGTACTAGACAAAGAAAATTATTACAAGCTACCAAAAAGTGTACTAAATTACAAACAATACATGCAAACTACGAAAGTCCAAACTAATCTCCCACCCTAATCTTCCTGCGCCAAGATCTCCTATCTGAGGTCATGTCATCACTGAGGTTTAGGGCCCTTAAGTACAGCGTGAGTAAATAAGTCCAAGTCCTCCTTGGCCTCCCTCTCCTTCTCGATCCCGATACCACTAAATCCTCCACCCTGCGCAGTGGAGCAACTACCCTTATTCGCCTAATATTCCCAAACCAACGCAGTCGACCTTCCCTCACTTTTTCTGCAATAAGGCGCAACTCGTAATTTATTCCTGAAAAACCATTTAAAAATCTATCCAACATGGTACGTCCACAAATCCACCTTAACATTCTCATTCCCGCCACCTATAACCTACATTCTTGAGCCTTTTTCAATGCCCAACACTCCGACCCGTATACAAGGCCGGTCTGATCGCAACCCTATAAAATTTTCCTTTTACTCTGAAAGGAACCCTCCTATCACACAATACTCTTGTAGCAGCCCTCCATTTTATCCATCCTGATTTGATACGATGTGTAACATCCGCATCTATTCCCCCTTCTTTATGCAAAACGGAACCCAAACACCTGAAATTATCTTTGAGGGGCAGTACTTGATCGCCCATCAGAACATCCACCCATCATCATTCGGTTGTTTACTAAATTTACACCATAAATATTCCGTCTTAGACCGACTAACCCGCAATCCATTAGACTCCAATATATACCTCCATCGCTCTAATGTTACATTAACTGCAACCCTTATCTCCTTAATTATGACTATATCATCCGCGAATAATCTACACCAAGGTACACTATCCTGAATTCCCCTAGTTAGAACATCCATTATAACTGCGAAAAGAAATGGGCTTAGCGAGGATCCTAGGTGAAGTTCTATTCCTACCGGAAAATAATGTGTATCCCCAACCGGTGTTCGAACACACGTCCTTACCTGAAAATACTTCTCTTATATCGCCCTCAAATATATCCATAGCACCCCTTTAGCCACCAAACTTTCCCAAATTACCTCACGCGGAACACTATCATATGTTTTCTCCAAATCTATGAACACCAAGTGTAAGTCTTTACTATGTACATGATATTTCTCCATCAACTGTCTAAGAAGGTGAATTGCTTCCAAGGTCGACATGCCCAACATAAAGCCAAATTGATTTTCTAACACTTCCACCTTACTTCTTAACCTAGTTTCAATCACTCTTTCCCCTAATTTCATAGTATGACTTAAAAGTTTAATAGCACGATAATTGCTACAGTCCTGTGCATCTCCCTTATTTTTATAGATCGACACTACCATGCTAAGCCTCCATTCATGCGGTATATCACTAGTCCGAAGTATATTGTCGAATAACCTCGTTAGCCATTGCTCTCCCTCTTCACCCAAACACAACCATACCTCAATAGATATTTGATCCGGCCCCGTAGTTTTACCTCTCCACGTCATATGTAATGCTCCCTTAACTTCGGTTGTGCTCATAGAAGGCTGAACACCAAAGTCAAGGCTAGACTCATTATCTGCTCCTATCTCCCTAACATTGATTCTCTCTTCATTAAATAACTCCTTAAAATAGTTATGCCATCTATTCCGAATGTCCTTATCCTTCACTAGAACGTGTCCATTAACATCCTTTATACACTTAACAAAACCTAAATCTCTTCTCCTCCTTTCTCTAACCTTTGCCAATCTATAAATACCATTTTGACCCTATTTTGTACTAAGGTGATTATACATAGCCTCATACGACTTTGATTTTTCCTCTGCTACTGTCTTCTTAGTCATACGTCTAGCTTCCTTATATAAAATTCTTCTCATATCAACTTTTTCATCATCTTGGCAACACAAAAGTTCCCTAAAACGATCATGTTTAATTTTTACTCGCTCCTGCACCTTCTGGTCCCACCACCAAGCTTCCTTCTGCACCTGAACCTTTCTTGAGGTAACACATAACATATTTGTAGCTACATTTCTGATTGTACAGGCCAATCGATTCCACATTCTATTAACATCTTCATCATAAAATATGTCTCTTGCCAAACCAATTCTTTCTTTAAAAATACCTACTTTGTCTCCCTTTAAATTTTTCCATAAAATGTTCGGTGTCACCTCTCTATTATCTTGTACTACTATTTTCCTCATACATATATCCATTACCAACAAACGATGTTGAGTAGTACATGCCTCACCCGGGAATACTTTACAATCTTTACAATCCATGTTGCCTTTTCTCATAAGAAGATAATCGATTTGTGAGTTACAACCTCCACTCCTAAAAGTAATCAGATGATCATCCCTTTTTTTAAAACAAGAATTAACAATCACTAATTCATGTGCCAATGCAAACTCCAAAAGATCCCACCCACTCCTGTTCCTCATCCCAAAACCAAAACCCCCCATGAATGCCTACATAACCATCCGATCGTTCGCCAATATGTCCATTAAAATTACCTCCTATATAAAATCTGGTCCCTAGGTATCAACCTAACTATTTCATCCAAAAAATCCCAGAATTTCTTTCTCGCCAACTCACTCAAGCCAACATGGGCTGCATACATACTTACAATATTAACGACCTCTTCATTAACTACGATTTTAATCTTCATAATCTTATCATTGACTCTATTCACTTCTACTACATACTCCTTCACGAGCGAACTTATCATAATACCGACACCATTTCTTGTATTACCAACCCCTGAATACCATAATTTAAACTTGTTAGCTTCCTTAGTGCTACCCCCCTCCCACTTAGTTTCTTGGATGCAAACCACATTTACCTTTCTTTTCTTTAACATATCAACAAGTTCTAAAAATTTCCCAGTCAGAGAACATACATTCAGCGTACCTACTCGAAAATAGACATTAGTTGACCTTTACCCCTCCCGAGAAACTCTTCTCCCTAAATTACTACCACTATCACCACCACCACCCCTACTTCTTACCAAATCCATCAATCAAAGATAACTCTATGACACGCAAACACACAACTTAATAATGAAAAACACACAATATATAACAAGAAACTACAATATCGATTAAAGAACACAGACCAAATATATATACAGTCAGAGTTATAGAAAATCTATTCAATAAAGTAATAAGGATAATAAATAATTTACCTCGTTACTTACATTTTCTGTTGAGAAAAGCAGTCCTAATATTAATAAAAAATAGGGACCCTGACTTGTTTCAATTGTATTCAATAAACTACAATCACTTGCACAGTTCACATCTAAACCAACACTACAACTCACCGCAACTCCGATAATTTTAATAAAAGCACGAACATGATGTTTAACCCAGTCCTCGAAAGATCCGTACGATACGTGATGATTGAACGCGATCCAAACTGTTCTTCGACGATGTTTTACACAAAACAATGATCTTGGCTTAATGTAATCAATAAACTGTATAATGAAATATACTCATTAAAGAATCAGCAGACGGCAGTTATCCTTTGGTCGTTGAATTCAGAATTGCGAGATCAACTAATTCTGACTCCAGAGAGCAACTGAGATGAACAAAATAGGCTTAGCTCGGCGGATGATCCTCCGCGATATACAAAGATGATATGTGTTAGGTCACACTTTCACTGTAGAGGGGGTGAATACAGTGTTTATTACAATCAAATCAAACTTCAAGAACTTATGTAACAGAAAACAAACTTTATTGAAACAATAAACTCTGTTACAATCTAGAACTGTTATCTCTCAGTGATGAACAAAATATCACGAGAGCTGCTAGGGTTACAGTAAATAATATTCTCGATAATGATAACACTTATAGTGTAAACCCTATGTCTGTGTTTATATATTACACAGTTACAAGATAATCGCTAATTGATATGGAATATAATTCTGCTTCCTAATATATATCAATCAGATATCTTTCCTTCCAAGTATTCCATTCTTTATGGAATTCCTTCTTCATGCATATCTCTTCTTATGTTTATCTTGATCTTCTTAACTTTAATCAGCTACTGTCCTTATCTGATCGTCCTTCAGCACTTAAGTTCTGATATCTATCTCCTGATGCTTATCTCCTGATAACATAAGTACTGATATCCCTTAAGTTCTGACGTCCAGTATAAGTACTGATCAGTTAAGTACTGATTTGTTCTGTTCAAATAAGATCTGAAATCTAAACATAAAACATATTAGCCATGACATTATCAAATATATCTAACAATCTCCCCCAACTTGTAAATTAGCAAAATATACAAGTTTAACAGATATTTGATGATGTCAAAAACATTAAGTACAAATGCATGAGAAATAGACAAGATAACTACAACTTACAGTCCTTAAAGCTTTTACCAATTCAACTTCTGATAACAACTTTAGTCTGTATACACATCAGAATTTAAGTAGTTGTAGATCTTTGACTTGGCTTCATCATTTTATGATCTCTCTGATGTCAGGAGTTGTTCTGAGATAATTCTTCAACAAACATTTCTCAGCATATCTGAGTTCATCAATCATTCTCCGTTTGACATCTTTAAGCTCTGCAGTATCTTCACCAGTTTGAAATATTGTAGCTTTGAGATCATTAATCTTTGCTCTTCTCAACTCCCGATCTAGTCTTATGACATAAGCTTTGTTAGACTCTAGATTGAATTCAAGCCCCTTAATACCAAGATATGTTCTGATCTGTGCAGTATTAGGCTTCATATCAACAATATCACCATTGTGATTTCTGTACTTTGGAACATATATGCTGTCAGACTTAACAGAATAAAGTCTTTTCTGTCTCTGAATCTGTTCTTTCAAATAATTTGCAGCAGTCCCTGTCAATCTGTCATCCACTTGAAGTAAGAATAATACATGCTCCAATTCTTCAAAATACTTCAATGGAATGGCATTTTGTCTTATATGATAAACCCTACCATCTGTCATGAAATACAACAAGATGTGTTCCTTCAAGTAGGTATAGTAAACCATTTGTACAGATTCCAATTGATTCAATCTTTCAGGAGTTGCTCCAATTCCTGGTTCACACAAGGAAGTTGGATCATTGGTAGTGTTGTGTACTCTTCTTTCATCAGCACTTCCCAATCCAGTTTTATATTTTGCTTCCTTTCCAGTAACTACTCTAGCTTCAAAGCGACTTGCAGTAGTCTTCAAAGGTTGAGTTTGTTTTGCTTTAGTGAATCCTGGTAGGAGTGTATTTGATCTTCCTTCTGATATCAAGTTAACTTGAGCTGTGTCAGATGTTACTTGCTTCTTTTGAATATCAGAACTTTTAATTTCTTGACTCTGAACAACTTGAGCTGTGTCAGAGGTTGTTTTAAGAACTTTTCTTGAAGTCAGAGCAAGATTATCTTTGTCATCAGTAATTTCTTCATCTTCAGGAGGTACATAGACTTTAACAGGTTCACCAACCTTTTCTTTACCCTTGGATCTTGGATCTATCTTTGGTTGTGATTTAGCAAATGTTGCTTCAGTTTGTGCCTTTTCTTTAATCACAATACCTTTCAGTTTTGGAAGTAACTTTTTACCAGAAGCTTCGGATTTAGATGTGACTTTCTCTGATTTAAGTCTAGCTTCTTCTTCCTTTAAACTTTCCAAGTCCATTCCTGGATTTTCTTGAAGAAATAACTGTCTTGACATTTCTTCATCAAGATCTAGAAGTTCATCAGAATTTATTCTTTTACCAGTATCAGAACTTAATCTCTTCCCAGTATCAGAACTTATCCTGTGACTTGCAATTTCAGCATTTCTTGATGAGAATCTTTTACTTTGACTATGACCTCCACCCATTCCAGAGTTTCCTTGGTCATCTTTTTCATCATCCTTTCCTTACAGTGTCTTGTCATCCTTGCATTTGGACTTAATCACTTTCTCCCCCTTTTTGGCATCAGCAGGAAGTAGAAGAGAGATAAGCAATTCCACTGAAGATTGGATTTCTGTCAGTTGTGATTGCTGAGAAGCTTGATTTTGCAGAATTTTATCAATCTGTGCTTGTTGGCGATCTTGAGTCTTCTCAATATAAGCAATCCTGTCCATAGATGGTTGAAAGAACTTTTTCTTATCAAGTTTCCAAACTTGTTCTTGTTTGGTAAAGTTCTCCTGAATTTTGTGTATGTCGGCATGAGTAGTTGAATAAAGACCTTGTAGATTTTTAGTACTCAATGCAGTGACACGAAGCTGAGCTTTGAAATCATCAGAATTTAACATTTCATCAGCTTTAGTAAAGTGCTCAGTAAGATGTAACGCAGATGGAATACATGAGACTGAGTTCCATTCCTTAGTCCACTCCTGTCCTGTAGGAGTTTCACTCCAAGGCACTGGTGGTTCCTCTGTAACATACTTCTGTACTAGTTCAGACTTTGAAAGAGGAATGTGTCCTGAAGGACCTGCTGCATCAGTATTTGCAGTTGGAGCAGCATCACCAGTATCTCCAGCATGTGCAGCATCAGAACTTATAGAATCAGCATCATCTGATATAATAGCAGTGTGAGTAGCAATGGAGGCGTCAGCATCCTCTAATTGCTGATCTGATGCTAAGTTCTGATCAACAGCCAAATCCTGATGCTCACCTAAAGTCTGATCATCAGTGTCTAGATTCAGAGAAGGTGACTTAGATAATTCCGGAGTTTTAATAGCATCAGTAACAGTTGTTGGCAAAAGATTTATTGCTGTTGGAGCTTCTAATAAAATTACTCCAGGCACAACTAAGTGTTGATCAGCATTATCAGCACTTGTGCCTTGATGACCAAGAGACACAGATGGGAAATTAGCCTTGTCAGATATAGTTTCCTGAGATGGAGTGGATGGAGAAGAAGTAACTGGAGCAAATTCTTTTTCTTGTGAGATCAGAGATTCCTGATCCCCTTCCTTAGCTGCTTCCTCATCATCATCTGAAACTGGCCTTTTTGCCCTCTGTTTCTTGTATGTCCTTGGTAATTTAGAGTCCTTGGAAGTGTCAGGAATTGTCATTTTTCTAAGCCTCTTGAGAAGCTTAGATCCTCCAAGTTCAGAATCCTTCTGAGAAATCTTTTTCTCAGCTGCAGTGACCACAGGTTCTGAAGAAAGAATCGGTTCCTCAGAATCTGAGTCATCTCTCAAGGTGATCCTCCTCTTCTTCTGAGGTGTGTGAGAAACAGTCTTTGTTCTCTTTGGCTTGGAAGATGTAGGTTTCACATAGGACTTGAGATATGTTCTAAGAGATGGTTGAGAGGTTTGAGGTGGCTGAGTAGAGATGGTAGGTGCTGATGAACCAGGTTCTGATGTTTGAACATCAGGATAAAGTGCAGTGTACTTAACAGGATCATAGGTGATTAAGGCTTGTTTGACAGATAAAGGTATTAAGAGGGGTCTTAACACAGCCTTTTTATTATCAAAAGATAATAAATCAGTAAAAGCTCTCTTAGCTATTCTGAAAGATGGAATGAGATCACCAAAATTTTGGGGGGAATTACAACAAAAATTATAAATAAGCTGACAAAATCTTGCAAAATATACAGTATTGCGATCTTCTGTCATCCTATCCCCAATAGAACCCAAAACTGCACGTGCATAATCAAAATCAGTGTGATTTAGAAGTGCATACCCGATTTGTTGGCTGAATATGGGAATTGCATCAAAATTTGTACATTTGTTGGCGAAAGCTTTGGTAATGCAATCAAAGAAGAAACTCCATTCCCTCCGTATGAAGGATCTCTTCAACTGTCCAAGCTTGGTCAATGTTCCTTCATATCCCAGACTAACCATCATATTTTGAAGAACTGAATCATCAACAGTAGAATAAACACAGTCCTCAGGTAGCTGTAATGCCTGTCTAACCGTAGACAGAGTCACAACATACTCATTTTCCCCTGATGAAAATATTAAACTTGGGGACCCGTGAGCACCACCATTGTCATATACTCCACTCCTCCAAAACTCCAGTACTTGAACCCCAAAAATTGATGTAGGCTCAGTTAGAGCAAACCCAATATCAGAACTTGTGAGAAAGTCTTGAATAAAATGAAATTCAGAGGGTGCCTCTGTAGTGTGTAGTATCGCAGAGAAGTTATTAGGAACAAACTTTGCTCCATCAAAGAGAATGTCCTTGGGTGCCATTATGTTTTGATAAGAAAATGGTAACCTGTAATGTGTTTGAGAAAATGCCTCTGAAAAGAAAATCGTCAGGAGATGAGAGAGTTTAAAAGTAAAGAGAGAGATAAAATATAATGGTAAATAAAAGATTTGACAATCTTTGCTCTCTTTTACTTATACACAAAAAGGTAACCGTTAAGGACACATGGCAGACATGCATTTAAAAGTAGTGGGAAATACCTTGACACCTGTTTTACATAGAGAAAGCAAAAAGTAATGGGCACGGTAAATAAGGAATAATTACCACCCACTTGCAGTTTTTCAAGGAAAAACAAACCGTTCCACTTACCTAGATTCCATTAATCAAGGTGAATCAGTTTTAATTTAAAATTGAAACTGTGCCCACTAATTCAAATATTTTACTCTGCAATATTAATATTCTGAGAGAAAAAAAACTGTGTGTGAGAATGAGTAAAATCAATCAGTTAAGTAAGTACTGATAAAACATTATCAGAACTTAAAATCAGACACAATTTATACGATCATCAGAATATTTAACAGGATTTATCAATGCGTATCAAAATTTCTCAGAGACAAGATCATAAGACTTAAAACAAATTCCATTAATATATCAAAATAATACATTGATGAAATTGAAATTACATCAGAACTTTTACATTCTTGTCCTAAGCTTCTAAATCTAACATCAACAGCCTTAGTCCTAGCTAAGAAGCCTGACAACGCTGAGGATGAAGAAGAACAGGAAGAAAACGAGATTAAGTCATCTTCCTCTTCCTATCTTCGACAAACAAGATAGCGAGTCGAATGATTCGCTCTTGCTGACGGATAGCTTCCCGCCGTTCCGCCTCCAATCGATCAAGATGAAGCTGGTAGTCCATCTCGAAGAACAGAAGTTGGTTCAGCACCGCCTGTGGGACAGAGCCCCATATCTCTTCAGGAATGGCAGTTACATGCCATTCCTGCTGCCAGTCGGCGCAGCTAAGCTCCATATGAAAATTTTGGTAATTCAAAAACATGTTGTATCGAACCATGATGCTTTTGAAAAAGAATATGAAGTTACGATTGTGAGAAAAATTGATGAAAGGGCTAAAGTGAAGTGGCTGATTATATAGGCAAGAGAATGCCAGGAGACGCGAAGATATTTAATGCTGACAGATAGAGTTAAGTCTACCTCGTCTCCCTAGACTTGAAAAAGAATAATAGTCATTGGAAAAGGAATGTGCACATGTAACAAGAGTGAACTGTTCAAGGACGAGTGCCATTATGTTTTAACCATAGACTATTAATCTTCCACTTCAACATTTCGAAATTAATCTGAGACTGTTACCAAATTTTTACTCACAGATAAGTCAAGTAAAGGGTTAGACTGAAAAATCAGAACTTAGACCTATACCAGAACTTAACAGTCATCAGAACATAATGTCTTAACTCGAACAAGGAATATCTATCTTAGTAAGTTTTCATTTAAGTTCTGAGTTATAGTCTTCAGGACTTAATCATCAGACCATATAACTAGAACGTGTCCTCAGAATTTGTGCAAAGGGACACAGTGACTGTTTGTCTAAAAGAACATAGACCACCACAAAAATTTCATCATTCATATGGAGTGATTTGTGTGTGCATTAAGCTAAATAACTAATAAAGAGTAAAGTCTGATCTACTTCAGTACATCTTAGAAATAAGTCATAATTAAAATTTTGCTAAAGAGCTGTCATTATCCTGAAACCTACTGATAAATGAGTTCATGCATGAGTCCACCTCAACTATTTTTGTGCTAATTTTATGCATCTTTGAAATTCTCTTTTACAGTGGCTTCTCAGTGTAAGTGAGTCACGACTGCTTATCAGAATTTATGCTATTATCAGAGTATTTCTCCAGTAATCATAGAGTGTGAACAGTCACCAAGAAAAATATTTTGCTTTTCTAATGCATATTTACTTAATACCAGCTATGCACTTGGGTCGTCCCATTCACATTTTTACTCTAGATCTCAAAGGAGTACCTGATATTATTCTTTGATTCTTGTTCTTCTTCTTTTGATAAGTGAGGTTTATCAGCACTTAGTACATTCAGCAGTTTTACTAGAATCAGAACTTAAACAGATGAGTAGCATTATTCTAATTTGGGACTTAGTAATAAGATGAATAAAGTAAACTAAACTAAGCTCAAGTATCAGAATTTGCTTGTGTCATAAGATTTCCACAGAAATAATTACTTCTTTCATGGGATCATTTGTTTATTGAAGACTAGTAGGTCAGTATCTAGCACAATTATCCTCATGGGATAGAATGATTACTTAAACAGATATATCACTTATTAGAGTTAAGAGATATGTATCAGACAACAGTCAGTACTTAAAAACATTTATCAATTAATGCACAGAATATACAAAGAGATTAATTCTGTAAATACTGATCATAAAGTCTGATAACATAGAACAAGTTTAAGCAGATTTAGAGAAAGAACCTGAAATCATTCCAAGTTCATTTACCAATTTTGTAAAGGTAGCTTCACACAGTGGTTTTGTGAAGATATCTGCTACTTGTTGATCTGTGGGAACAAAATGCAATTCCACTGTACCTTCATCCACATGTTCCCTGATGAAATGGTACCTGATGCTGATGTGCTTTGTCATAGAGTGTTGAACTGGATTACCTGTCATAGCAATAGCACTTTGATTATCACAGTAAATAGGGATTTTGAAATATGTTAACCCATAATCCAGTAACCGATTCTTCATCCAAAGAATCTGTGCACAGCAGCTTCCTGCAGCAATATACTCTGCTTCTGCAGTTGATGTGGAAATTGACTTTTGTTTCTTGCTATACCAAGAAACCAACCTGCCTCCAAGAAATTGGCAGCTACCACTTGTGCTTTTCCTGTCAATTTTGCAACCTGCAAAATCTGCATCTGAGTAACCCATTAATTTAAAATCTGATTCTCTAGGATACCATAATCCTAGATCAGTTGTTCCTTTAAGATACTTAAAGATTCTTTTTACAGCTGTTAAGTGAGGTTCTATTGGATCTGCTTGAAATCTTGCACAAAGACAGGTAGCAAACATGATATCTGGTCTACTAGCAGTTAGATAGAGAAGGGAGCCAATCATACCTCTGTAATCAGTAATATCTACTGAATTACCAGTATCCTTATCCAGTTTTGTTGCAGTGGCCATGGGAGTGGATGCACTTGAACAGTCTTGCATTCCAAATTTCTTCAGCAAGTTTCTGGTGTACTTAGATTGACAAATAAAAGTTCCTTCTTCACTCTGCTTGACTTGAAGGCCCAGAAAATAACTAAGTTCTCCCATCATACTCATCTGATATCTTGACTGCATTAGTTTGGCAAACTTTTTGCAAAGTTTGTCATTTAGAGACCCAAAAATAATATCATCAACATAAATCTGGATCAAAAGTAAGTCCTTGCCATGGTTGAGATAGAACAGTGTTTTGTCAATAGTTCCTCTGTTGAATCCACTTTCCAGAAGAAACTGAGCTAAAGTCTCATACCATGCTCTAGGAGCTTGCTTAAGGCCATAAAGTGCTTTATCAAGCCTGTAGACATAATCTGGATGTTTGGAATCTACAAAGCCTGGAGGTTGTTCAACATATACTTCCTCTTCCAATTCTCCATTGAGAAAAGCACTTTTCACATCCATTTGAAAGACAGTAAACTTTTTGTGAGCAGTATAAGCCATGAATATCCTTATGGCTTCTAACCTAGCAACTGGTGCAAATGTTTCATCATAGTCAATTCCCTCCTGTTGAGAATATCCTTTTGCAACCAGCCTTGCCTTGTTCCTTACAATTATGCCATCACTGTCAGTTTTGTTTCTGAATACCCACTTTGTACCAACAACCGATCTATTCTTAGGTCTTGGCACTAAGGTCCAGACTTTGTTTCTTTCAAATTCATTCAACTCTTCCTGCATTGCTTGCACCCAATCAGCATCTTGAAGAGCTTCTTCCACTTTTTTTGGCTCAGTCTGAGAGAGAAAAGAATTGTAAAGACATTCATTCGAAGTACCTGTTCTAGTTCTGACACCTACCTCAGGATTTCCAATTATCAAATCAGGTGTATGTGATTTTGTCCACTTCCTTGCAGATGGAAGATTTTCTCTAGAACTGGATGCTCCCCCATGATTCATGTTGTCTTCGGTTTCATTTTCTGATGCTCCCCCTGAAACTATGCTCTCTGAGTTGGATCCTTCAGTATTTAGATTTTCAGTACTGTCAGTACTTGGCTTATCAGAACTTGACGAATCAGAATTTGAAGAGCCAGATGTATGTTCTGATGCTTCTTGAGATGTGATAATATCTTGAGTATGCTCCCCCTGCATTGGTGCATCTTCCTTTGACGTAGTCACCACAGTTTCAATAACATCAGAGTTTAATCCATCAGAATTTACAGTATCAGGACTTAGACTGTCAGGACTTGAGGTATCAGAATATGAATCTTCATTTTCAAATCTCAGCTGATCATGATCAATGCAATCTTCAAGTCCAGTGATCTTCTTGTCATCAAAAGAGACATTGATAGATTCCATGATCACTTTTGTTCTCAAATTATAGACTCTGAAGGCTTTTGTAGAAAGTGGATATCCAACAAAGATTCCTTCATCAGCTTTTAGATCAAACTTGGATAGCTGTTCAGGATGAGTCTTGAGAACAAAACACTTACATCCAAATACATGAAAGTATTTGAGATTTGGCTTCTTGTTTTTCACCATCTCATATGGTGTTTTTCCATGCTTGTTAATGAGTGTTGCATTTTGAGTAAAACAAGCAGTCTGCACAGCTTCAGCCCAGAAATAGGTTGGAAGCTTTGCTTCTTCAAGCATTGTTCGTGCAGCTTCAATGAGAGTTCTATTCTTCCTTTCAACAACTCCATTTTGCTGTGGAGTTCCAGGAGCAGAAAATTCCTGCTTTATTCCATGATTTTTGCAGAACTCTTCCATTATCAGATTCTTGAATTCAGTGCCATTATCACTCCTCAAAATTTTCACAGAATCTTTGATCAATTTATCCAGATGTTTGACATGATCAATCAGGATAGATGCAGTTTCACTTTTTGTGTGCAAGAAATACACCCATGTGTATCTGGTGAACTCATCTACTATGACCAACGCATATTTCTTCTTTGCAATAGACATGACATTCACTGGACCAAATAGATCAACATGAAGTAGATAATAAGGCTCAAGAATTGATGATTCAGTCTTGCTCTTGAACGAAGATTTTCTTTGTTTAGCCTTCTGACATGAGTCACAAAGACCATCAGGAACAAACACTGATTTTGGCAGTCCTCTCACAAGATCTTTCTTGATCAGTTCATTTATCTTGTTGAAGTTTAAATGAGAGAGTTTCTTGTGCCAATTCCAGCTTTCTTCAGTTGAGGCTCTACTCACTAAACAGATTGCAGAACCATCAGAACTTGTTGAAAGCTTAGCTTCATAAATGTTACCACGCCTGAATCCCTTCAGAACAATTTTTTCTTTAGATTTACTAACTATTTCACAATGTTCTGCAAAGAAATCAACATAATAACCTCTGTCACAGATTTGACTTATACTCAGTAAGTTATGTTTAAGTCCTGAGACCAGAGCTACATCTTTAATGATGACATTCCCAAGATTGATATTGCCATATCCCAAAGTTTTTCCAATGTTGCCATCTCCATAAGAAACACTTGGGCCAGCTTTCTCCACAAAGTCTGATAGCAGGGCCTTATTTCCAGTCATATGTCCTGAACATCCACTGTCCAGAACTAAAATATTTTTCCTGTTGCCCTGCAATCAAAAAGACCACTAATTATTAGTTTTAAGGACCCAGACTTGCTTGGATCCTTTGGCCTTTTTAGGTTTGTTAACATTTGCAGCGGATTTAGCATCAGATTTTATGTTAACAGTTTTCTTATCAGAACTTATACTACCAGACTTTGAATCAGAACTTACACTAGAAGGAACAACAGAAACTTTCTTTAAAGAAGGTTTTATTTGATAATAATCATAGTACAAACTATGATACTCCTTACAAGTATAAATGGAATGCCATAAACTACCACAATGAAAACAAGGATCTTGTGGTTTGTATCTAACAGACTGACTCTTAACTCCTGATTTTATAGATAAGGAGTTAATATTCTTATTCTTCCTGCAAAAAGAAGCCAGATGGTTAGAACTTCCACAGTTATGACACGCTTTCCTAGGAGCATCAGGAACAGATTTATAGTTATTGCTTTTATTCACACCTTCCTTTCCATTCCTGTTTTTCCTAGGTGATTTTACCTTGTTTGCATTCTTAACATCTTTCAGCTTATGCTTAAGCCGCTTCTTTGTCATTAAGCCTATGTTAACTTCAGCTGTCTTTTCCTGTTTTAGTTTGTCAGAAGCTAATTCCTTTTTAACTTCTGATTTCTCATTTTCAGATTTTTCAGTTACAAACTTAACAGGTTTTAACTTCGGCTTTTGCTTATCAACAGACTTAATTTCTACAGTTCCTTTTTCATTTTTATTTTCTCCATAACCTAAGCCCTCTTTCCAGTTTCCACTGCTTAGCAAATTTTGAGTTGTTTTGCCAGAGTTAGTCCAAGTTCTGATAATCTCTCTCTCCTTTTCTAACTCAGTTTTTAGAGATTCATTCATTTTTAGCACTTCATCCCTAACATAAAAAGCATCATCTCTATCCTTCTGAGTTTGATGGAACATGACTAACTCTTTTTCTAAGAAATCATTTCTTTTCCTAAAAGCAAGATTTTCAGAAGTTAATCTTTCACATGTTAAAGTTTGATCTCTATAACTAACAAACATGGTTTTAAGATATCTTCTCAACTCATTAATATCATCAGTATGAAAAGCATAAGTAGTCTGAGGTACCTTTGTTTCAGCAGCTTCAGAACTGCTCTCAGAACTTGATTTATCAACATTTGCCATCAATGCATAGTTCTCCTCACTTTCAGAGTCTGAGGTGTCTGTCCAGCTTTTCTGCTTTGTGACAAGAGCTTTGCCTTTGTCACTCTTGGTCTTCTTGCAATCAGGAGATATGTGGCCTTTTTCACCACAATTATAACATTTAACATTAGCGTAATCTCCTCTGTCAGACTTTCCTCCTCTTCCTTCAGATCTTCTGAAATTCTTCTTATCAGAACTTATGCCTTTCCTGGAAAACTTCTTTCCCTTCCTGAACTTCCTGTATGCAATCTTTGTGATTCCTTTCACCATAAGAGCACACAGCTTCATCATCTCCTCATCAGCATCAGTTTCAGGCAAGCTTTCAGAATTTGAGTCATCATCACTCTCAGAACCTGATGACTCAGTATCAGACTTTATGATAAGAGCTTTACCCTTGTCTTTCTTTGAGGAAGGTGGTTTGGGGGATTCCTCTTCAGCCTTGAGAGCAACTGTCCTTGACTTTCCTCCTTTCCTCTTGCTTCTTTGTTCCGTCTCAAGTTCATGAGTCTTGAGCATTCCATAGATTTCATCAAGAGTTGTTTCATCAAGATTGTAGTTGTCTCTTATTGTTGTTGCCTTCAAATCCCAACATTCAGGAAGAGCTAACAGGAATTTAAGGTTTGTATCTTCAAGATCATACTCCTTATTAACCAATGACAAGTCATTCAAGAGTTTGACAAATCTATCATATACATCAGTCAATGACTCATTAGTCCTAGAGTCAAAGTGTTCATACTCTTGAGTGAGTATTGTCTTCCTGTTCTTCTTAACTGTTTCAGTTCCTTGACACCTTGTCTCCAGTGCATCCCATATCTCCTTAGCAGTCTTGCAGTTGATTACCCTGTTTGACATTACATTATCAATGGCACTATGCAATAAGTGTCGTACCTTGGCATCCTTAGCAATAGATGCTATATCTTCAGCAGTGTAATCACTCTTTTCCTTTGGTACGGTCTTTGCTGCTTCACCTGCAACTACAACAGCGAGCTTGGTAGGTTTGTGAGGCCCTTCCTTGATTCTATCAAGGTATTCTGGATCTGTTGCTTCCAGAAACATGGTCATCCTTACCTTCCATATGGGATATTCAGATGGTCTCAATATGGGAACTCTGATAGTCTCATATCGACTCTGAGTTGATGTCTTTGATGATTCCTCAGTTTTGGTAGGCTTAGTTGGAGTTTCTGTGTCAGACATGATTGTGTTTGGATCTTTAACTGTATGTGTGTTAACAGAAGGCTCTAATACCACTTGTTAGGTCACACTTTCACTGTAGAGGGGGTGAATACAGTGTTTATTACAATCAAATCAAACTTCAAGAACTTATGTAACAGAAAACAAACTTTATTGAAACAATAAACTCTGTTACAATCTAGAACTGTTATCTCTCAGTGATGAACAAAATATCACGAGAGCTGCTAGGGTTACAGTAAATAATATTCTCGATAATGATAACACTTATAGTGTAAACCCTATGTCTGTGTTTATATATTACACAGTTACAAGATAATCGCTAATTGATATGGAATATAATTCTGCTTCCTAATATATATCAATCAGATATCTTTCCTTCCAAGTATTCCATTCTTTATGGAATTCCTTCTTCATGCATATCTCTTCTTATGTTTATCTTGATCTTCTTAACTTTAATCAGCTACTGTCCTTATCTGATCGTCCTTCAGCACTTAAGTTCTGATATCTATCTCCTGATGCTTATCTCCTGATAACATAAGTACTGATATCCCTTAAGTTCTGACGTCCAGTATAAGTACTGATCAGTTAAGTACTGATTTGTTCTGTTCAAATAAGATCTGAAATCTAAACATAAAACATATTAGCCATGACATTATCAAATATATCTAACAATATGAGTAGCAGCTATGGGCCTGTGGCACCCAAAATATATCCTCTGGTTTAAATGAATTTCTTTTTATAGTTGATCTTATATTCAAGGGTGGTAATCCCTAACAATCGTGTGTTAGATAAGCCATATCTAACACACTGTTACATAACCCTTGGATCAATATTTCAAGGGCCCGGATGTAAGGAAATTTTTTTAGCCTTCCGCAGATATTTTCCGCGGAAGAGCTTTTCTCCCTTCCACGGATATTTCACGCGGAAAGGGAAAAACCCTTCCGCGAAAAATATCCGCGGAAGGCTAAAAAATTTTCATTAAATCTAGGCCCTTGAAATATAGATCTGACGCCCCTAAAGTATTATGTTAAAAAAAAATCATTAAATCTAAACCTTTGAAATATAGATCCGACGCTCATGGAGTAGTATGTTACATAAAATTTATCTAACCCATGTTTGTGAGCGAACATGACCTATATTCAATTATTATTATAAATAAAAATTTCCTCCTACTAATCCACACTCTCTTCAGTTTCTCTCTCTCGGGGCCTGTTTGTTATAGTTTAAAATTGGTTGTTGAATACTAGTGCAGACCCAACTCCAAGATTCACCTGTGCTCTCTATCTCTCTCAGGTATAATTCTTGATCCGGGTCTTCACTTTTTCAATAATTCTCTATTTAATCTTGAATTCTTATTGATTCAATTAACAAATGTGTATGTATTTACTTTACGAAAGTATGAATCCTGATTCTTATGTCATCTTCTTCCCTCTTTTGGTTGATCTTTCTGCAAAAGATTATTTTTTTAATCCTTTTTTCTTGCTACATATAATTGCTCAATTATATGGGTCCGTTTGGCAATTCCGTTAAGTGGGCTTATTGGCTTATAAGCCCGTAACGGCTTATTGACGAGTGTTTGTCGACCCAGCTTATAAGTTGAATTTACAACTTCTAAGCTGATAAATTGAATGTTGGTAACGACGTACTTTTTCACAACTTATTATTAATTTTTCATTTTTTTATCAATTTTATTTTAGAATATATTTTTTTAAATGTTAATATAACTTAAAATATAAGAATTAAGATAATTATATATATAAATTATTTATTTTAATTCATTAATATAAAAACAATTCTGGCTTATAAGTTAAATTATCCAAACACTTATATAACTTATAAGTATCTATTAACTTATCACTTATTACTCACTTATTCACTTTAAGTCATAAGTTACTTATTTTAAGATTTCCCAAACGGGCACTATGTATATATAACCGAATTCTTGCTTATGTGACTTTTTTTTAAAAGATTTATTATGTAAATAAAGATGATTAGTGATGCTAGTGACTTATTTGTTTTCAAGATTGTGTCATCTTTGGATAGGTTTTGTTAGGTTGAATTTGATTAGTGGGTTCGATCACTGCAGCTAAAAAAGTCATTTTTTTCTGGTTACATAGTGAATGCGTTTAGCCCACAATCGTTACTACGTTGCGATTGTGAATGGATTTGGTTTTAAATGGAGTTGTGGATGTTGATGATGCTTTACAAATCTTTGAGTTTTTCTTTGCTAATTAACAAATCCTTGAGTAACTTATTTATATTTTGGCTAGCTGTCTGTTATAAGAGGTTTGTAAATGAAAATAAGTGATACACGCCTAATACAATCTTCCATTGCCATTCTGTGCCAGGAATGAGCATTTGTAAGAAAATTTATCTTACAGATACGGTTGCAATTGTATGTATATATATTCAAACAATCAATTTCTTTTAAGTGCAGGATTTTCCCAGCACGTGATTCTTGTCATCTCTTGCCACTATAACTATATTGACTTTTCGGTTGGCTAGAGGATTTCTGAGAAGTCCATATCAAGTTATAGGCGAATGGTAAGTTCTACTATTCTCTGAATCTCTGTCTGCTAACTTTTTCTTGATTTTCTGGTCATTATTCCCATACTGGAATGCTTGTGAATTCTAATTAAGCTGACACAGGTTGTTTCTTCAAGTACCTGTTACTGCATATTATGTTAGGAAAACATTGGACTTATATATGCTAGGCATTTTGTTTTTTTAGTTGGTTGATAAATGATAATACTGATTTACATTAGAGGTTTTTTACTAGATATTAAATGCTTCATGCCTATTGCGTTCAAAACTATTAATGTAGCATGTTTTGCTCATGGCATGGTAGAAACACACATGGTAATATACTTTTAGACTATTTTTAGTAACTTTTTACATCAGTCTGTCATAAGTTTTTTATCATTATACTTTTGCTTACAGTTCTCTTAATATTTGTAGGCAACAAATGAAAATCTTCCTCCAAATGTGATAAAGCAACTTGCTAAGGAATTGAAGAATCTTGATGAAACTCCTCCTGAGGGCATTATAGTTGGGGTAAATGATGAAGATTTCTCAACAATATATGCTGATATAGAAGGCCCTGGTAATCAACTTTTAGATTCTAGTTCTGCGTATATGTAGAGAATATGATTCTAAATGTGTAAATATTTTAATCTGCAGCTGGGACTCCATATGAAAAAGGCATCTTCCGCATGAAGTTGATACTATCCCGCGATTTCCCACATTCTCCCCCCAAAGGTTGTGTCTATATGCAGCTATAATGCCTTGCCAGCCAATTCAGGCTATTACGCCTATTTCTTGATTAAATATTTGGTTTATTGAAGATTTATCTTATGTGATTTAGAACTTAAAACTTATCTTTGAACCTTGAAAAGATAAACTAGTCTTATCTGTTTGAACCTGGAAGATAAACTAAACCACTTTCTGCCAGTTAAGTCTTCACACTCAGTCAGGCTAGCACCTATGAATATTTTAGACAACGTGACCTCCAAAGTGTAGTGAACTTGTTATATGATTGATTGCTTTGTAATTTCGTATACACTCGTACATTGATACTCTGCGGTTTTAGAATTAAATTAACAGATCGTAACTGCGGTATCAATAAATTTATTTTGTTGTTTATAGAGCGTTCTCGAAAGCTCGCTTTAATGCTAAATGTAAACTAGTACTTGTTTTCTATTAACGTCCTATCCAACTATTTGATCTCACCTCTCTATATAGATCGCAACATCTATGTTTGTTTTGTTTTATAGTATTACTCTTATATCTGTATTAGTTTGAATTGTTTTCTTTGAAGTTCACAGTGTATGCTATATCTTTCAAGTTCCTACTCCATCTCTCTCTCTCTCTCTCTTTATATATATATATATATATAAATTTAAGTGTATAAAAAGGCGGTGCAGACCCCTATACCATTACGTGACCAATTATTGTATAACGAATTTATGATTCATTAATAAAATAAGTTTAGGCTGTAATTATTTTGGTGTTGAATTTGACATTTAGTCAAAACATTGAAACATGTTAAAATAGCTTTGAATTTGTAATACTTTTTTATGTGGGTACATTCCTGCTTGCAAAGATCAAGTTGTGACCGATTTCCATTTATAGAGTAAAAGATGAATAAACGATTTGAATAAACTGTTGTAATTTCAGGGTATTTTCTGACCAAGATATTCCACCCAAACATTGCAATCGATGGTGAGATCTGCGTTAATGCATTGAAGAGGGATTGGAACCCTAATCTTGGCTTACGACATGTCCTAATTGTAAGTTTATATATATGTTCTCTGTCCTGGCGTTTTTTGACAACTTAAGTGAAGTATGTTTTTCTATCAAATGATATTCAATAAATTCGTTTTCCTATGGCATGTCCGCTCTAATTGATAGTGTGTTTTATATTCTAATCCAGATTATGTATTATGTGTTGTGGTGATAATAGGTCGTCAGATGCCTATTAATTGAGCCTTTTCCTGAATCAGCTCTAAATGGACAGGCTGGAAAGATGCTGCTTGACAATTATGAAGAGTATGCTAGACATGCCAGGTGAGAACATGCTGGTGTCTTTTGCATCCTTCATGTTTTGGGAGTAATTAAGATAGTAGACCGTATGATTTTACTTTCTGGCACAATAACATCTCTGACAACTATTGCATGATTTTTTAAACCTGTCCTGATCCACATGTCATAGTGTCGAAATTTAATGTACAAAAATTCAATTTTGGTTAAATGGTCTGGATACTGAATCATAGTGGTCGAAAAATTACTTTAGTTTGACAAATGGTATGCACTAATTGTAAAACACCATTTATTTAGGCCGAGTCGAAATTAGTTTCATATGCCGCTTAGCCTTGTACAATAATACTCTAACTTACAAATTACTCACACTTGGTTCATGTAATGTAGACATATAAGTTTATGGCTAATTATTTGGTCATTGAAAAGTATTATTGGCTTTGCTTTTGCTACAAAGTTAGTTGGCAAAAAAGGTTTGCTAACAATTGCTACGGCCTGTAAAAAAATGCAGAATTTTCACAGCAACTCATGCTGTAAACTCGAAGCGCGCGAAATTTAGAACAGGAGCTATTTCAGAGTCAGATAATGTCAGCCAGAAGAATTCTGCCACAGTTGCAGCACTCCACTTGCCACAAACATCCCCCCCTTCCTCGATTCCTGCAGCAACAGGAGCAACCGCTCAAGATCGATCAGTTGTGGCCCCAAGCTCTATGGGTGCGGGAGTTGTTATATCCACAACTGTGGCAAAAGTGCCAGTGACTAAAAAGAAGGAAGTCTGCGGGTCATTAAAAGTTCAGACAGACAAAAAGAAGATCGATGCGAGGAAAAAAAGCTTGAAAAGATTATAAATAAGGGAATTAGCCTATAGTATGTTCATTTCTTGGTTTTATGATGACTGAACTTTTCGGTGTTTTATTTGATAATTAGATGACAGAAAGAATATCTGACTCAACTTAGCACTATAGTACTTGTAACATTAGCAAATGAGGTTTCTTTCTGACATTTTTTCTTAAAATATTTTTCTTACTGTCGATTACTTGTTGAAGTATTGGTCATAATTTACGTTTGTCTTTTTCTACGACTAGACTCAGCTGCAACTAAGATGATGATATTATCGGCGAAATGATTCTTCTTGGGCTTGTAGGTTATGTGATGAGGATAATATAGTATATTGTAGAAGTTTAAAAATAAAATCCTGTTCATCAAAAAACGAACTCATCTAATTGGAGCTGTGAAAATATTTATTTATTGTCGACGAAAACAAGATTACAGTTTGTGTCACGGAGGATGAAAGATGGTCTTAGTGGTAATTGGTAAAGGTTTTTCTACTTTCTCTGACCTATCATGAGCGAGTTTAAATACTTGGTGTCTTTGAGGAGCGGGACTCTCTTTAGCAAATCCGGCTTAGTAAAAATAATAAATCGTGATATTCAGTACTAGAACTTTGTTGTGATACTGGATGTTATTATAGCTTCAGTTAAGCCCCTGGCTTGAACCTTGGGTTCTGCTTCGTTAATAATACAAGTACCCTGTATTATATCACTGAAGATGGTTTGTGGCCAAAGTTGAATTTATCAGCCTTGCATTGCATGTTAGTATACCATGGATGATGAAGACCGGAAATTTCATAGCTACAACTTAGCCTATCCGTTTGGATCATTTTTAAAAGTGCACGACTGTTATAGCCATATCTTTTAAGAGGATACTGCTATAGTGCGATCACATCCAATAAGGTCGCAAGTATTATGACTTCAGTCACTAATCACAAAATGTTTTTTATTTATAATGTTTGTAGCACCGATATCAAATATGTGTGTGCTTTTTCACCATCTTACCCATAATCTTAACATTTTCATCGCCTCCTCATACCTGTTCTTGGGAAGATTCTTTAGGCTTTAGTGCTAGCTACCGAACTCCTTTAATAGTGATTTTCGGACATTCTGCAGGTGCATAACCAGCACTTGCAAAAAACAAAACAAAACCAGATGATCTCCTATCAAGGAATCGCTTTATATTATGCTTCTATCGAAAACCGGCCTTTTTGTACTCGGAAAAATTACACATCATACCTCCAGCCCCATTTGTTATCGACAGATCAGCTGAAGGTATGTTTCTATCTATCAAGCAGTGAGGGGACAAAATTCTTGGATTCCCGAGAAAGCAGAGGCATTATAAACAGGAACAATACGCAACTCGAGCAGGACTACGCTACATCTCAGCCTCCCAATGGGAAATTGAAATAAACCTACCATGCAGCATGTATGCTTTCAATTTGATATTGCATGGACAGTTCATGTCCTAAAATGTCAAGACAAGAGTACAACAATCAAAAGTAAATGGTTGTACTCGCAACATCCTTGGTGTTCAAGGAAGAGCTGGAGACCCTTAACAGTCACTATGTATAGCAGGAAAATTAAAGAATATTTATGCCAGACACTCCTATCCTGAACCAGGAACAATGAAGGAATAATTGACATCAGAAGAATAATTTAAAAGCTGCTAATGTTAAGTTCGAATCACATCATTAAAAAGAAAACAGAATATATCCACAGCCACAATTGCAACAGACTACTTAAAAGTTAAAACCCTTACAAGTTTGACCTTTAAACCATTGAATAAAATGGAGACAAAATACTAGGAATCCATTATACTAATTAAAAAACTTTGCTCTTCACCAGATATTTTTTGTAAGCAAATGTTTTGTGGATCTAGTAAAGTGGCTATCACTTGGCCATCATCACCTTAACAAATTCTTCATAGTTGATCTGCCCATCACCATCAACATCAGCTTCTCGAATCATCTCATCAACTTCTTCGTCCGTCAGCTTCTCCCCAAGGTTGGTCATGACATGGCGCAGCTCAGCAGCAGAAATGAAACCATTTTGATCCTTGTCAAATACTCTGAATGCCTCCTTAAGCTCTTCCTCAGAATCAGTGTCCTTCATCTTTCTGGCCATAAGATTTAGGAACTCAGGAAAGTCAATGGTTCCATTACCATCAGCATCCACTTCATTTATCATATCCTGAAGTTCAGCTTCGGTAGGGTTCTGTCCTAGCGACCTCATGACAGTCCCAAGCTCTTTGGTAGTGATGCAACCTGCATATTTTACAAGTAAAATTTAGAATCATGTATATATAATCAGCTCCAAAGATAATGACTCGAGGTTTTGTCAGGTCAGCGAAAGTGGTAATAAAAGCACAACAGGTCAAGCAATATAAATGAACTTGCAAGAAGAGCATTATAAGAAAAAATA
The DNA here is from genome assembly GCF_009905375.1 of Apium graveolens. Taxonomy (NCBI): domain Eukaryota; kingdom Viridiplantae; phylum Streptophyta; class Magnoliopsida; order Apiales; family Apiaceae; genus Apium; species Apium graveolens. Next base: position 218,092,265 of record NC_133656.1, read on the forward strand.
TTAATGTGTTCCCTAATTCATAAACATCGAATAAACGGAAAAAACATCAAATAAACTGAAAAAAAGGGCACATATTGTATGAATACAGGTCATAGTCAAGATTCCTATCCCAAAATAGAACTTTCGTAAACAGTCAAGTCCCAATCAATACAAAGGATACACTAATGCTATAACAAAAATTTAAAATAACAATGAACATCTTTTTAAGCAGAAGCTACTCATGCATAGCTAACCTAATAAAGGCACAATTATTATAAACAAAACAAGAGTTCTATGACTCATCAAAATATCAATAAAAATCAGTAGATCTGTTGACACTTCATAAAATAGTGCATCGATAAACTTCTTTAAAACAGAATTGGATCCTCTCCAAGTCTACAATATTCCAGGTCTTTAGCATGTAAATTAACATCAACTTCCAAATTATCACATAATCACCTTAAACAACAAAAGAACTTGTATTCCATTAAATGAAAACTCCGGATCAAACATCTGTTGGAAATAATAATTCAAAATTATTTGAATTGTTTTTTGGATTGATTTTGATTAGGTTGTTAGAAATAGAGTTTAAATATTTATTAGATAATGTAGTTTTTGAATTATAGATAAGGTTAGGGTTACCTATTTATTAGGTGTATTGGTTAAATGTACACCTATATAAAGAGGTGAATTATAATGTATTTTAAGAGAAGTATGGCTTCAGATAATAAAATAGTTCTGTTTTAGTTTACTCTTTTAGAATATCTTTTATCAGTTATCATTTATTTATAAAAATCCAACATGGTATCCGAGCTATGTTCGATTGAGTAACTGGGCGTCAAAAAATTGCTGCGAACAAATGAAGAAATGGAAGAAAACAGATGGTAGTATTGCTAGAGATTCATGAAGAATGAGATGTGTGTCTCAGGGCTTCAAAAAAAAATATTTTTTTTGAGTTATTGGTGATTATGTGCACCATAAAGAAACTGTGGAGAGAAGGGCTCCCGAATGAAACTGTGGAGAGAAGGGCTCCCAAATGATACTGTGGAGAGAAGGGCTCTGCAACAGTGGTAGAGGTGATGGGAAGTACATCACTGGTCAAGTAATTTTAAAAATTTTGAATTAAGAGGGAGTGTTGGAAATAATAATTCAAAATTATTTGAATTGTTTTTTGGATTGATTTTGATTAGGTTGTTAGAAATAGAGTTTAAATATTTATTAGATAATGTAGTTTTTGAATTATAGATAAGGTTAGGGTTACCTATTTATTAGGTGTATTGGTTAAATGTACACCTATATAAAGAGGTGAATTATAATGTATTTTAAGAGAAGTATGACTTCAGATAATAAAATAGTTCTGTTTTAGTTTACTCTTTTAGAATATCTTTTATCAGTTATCATTTATTTATAAAAATCCAACAACATCAACTAAAAATTTTGGGAAACAACAAATACATTTTAGGCTCCTTAAACAGAATGGCTATTTAATATAGATATACATTTTTAACCTAACATGAGATCTATACATAGGAAAACCATAAAACAAGACTTCTTGCACCAATTAACATATTGAATAGCAATTTACAATACAAATAACAACAATCACTGAATATAAACCGAAAGACCTACAATACATAGAAATTAAACAAGCGATTTAAAACACTTAAGCACACAAATAATCATCATCATGTATCACTTCGAACCACAATATTTATCAATCTATAATCACTGAAAATAACTTGAAGACCTAAAACATAGAAAATCATTAGAACGACCTATAACATTCAAGCGCTTGATTATTCATCATGTAACCGACAAATATCAAAATTTAAAATAACCAAAATCATAATTATACATCAAACTAATCGAGCAACTAGCAAAAAAAGGGGAACAAATCATACTAAATCCACAAAAATGGCATAAAAATACATAAACATGTATATACATCATAAATAAGCCTACATCTAGTACAAAAAAACCACAAAAATGAGAATAAATCCACAAAAATGACATAAACATGTATATACATCAAATATAAGCTAACATCTAGCACAAAACTCATATTAAATCTACAAAATTGAAATTAACTTGCATAAACATACATTAATCAGATAAAAAAATACATCCCACACAAAAAACACCAAAAAAACAAGCAAGTCAAACAAAAAACAGCAGATCTGAGTATTAAAAGGCAGAAAGGGGCAAAAAAGATAGAAATCTAACCATCGCCGTCTTTGTCAAACAGGCTGAAAGCTTCCTTAAACTCGGAGATCTGATCGTCGGTGAGTTGATCGGCCATCAGAGATATAAGATTGACTCGATTAGAGAGAGAGAGAGAGTAGTATGTGTGTATGTGTGCGCGTTTGTTATGTAGAATAACAATAATGATGGCAGGAGATTAGTAAAAGCAGGCTCAGTAATTTTGTATGGACAAGCTCAAATGCTAATTTTTCTTCGGCTTATCACTAATTTTGTATTTTTCTATTCTTCTCCCTTCCATCTTTACCGCTTTGCCCCCTCTTTTCCTTTCCTAATATTTTTTTTTGCTAATTTCCTTTTTGTAATATTATTTCCTATTATTTTCTCTCATAATTTTATTTTTGCTAATTTCTTTTTTTAATATTATTTTCTCTAATTTTATGTTGGTGACCCGTAAATAAATTTTTTTGCATCATGTTGGTCGATATTATAAATCTTGCACTATAATGACTTTGGTTTAAATTTTGAAACAATTAAATGAATTTCATCAATTTCCGTTAATTTAATTAAAGTATCATTAGTAAATAATTTGTAAGTGCATGGATAAAACTGTCTTTTAATATATTATATCAAAGTCTCTCCAAACTATACACACGTTATCAATATATGAATATGAATATTATGATTTTACAATCTTGCATTCCTTTGTGAAGAGGAAGCATGACCAATGAAAGGCTCAAAGTTGATATCTTCACTCTCTTATTCTTATTCAATATTCCAATTTATGGGGAATGATAGTTTAGAAAAGATATAGAAGATGGGATTAGAAAAGGGAGTAGAGAAAAATTCTTTCGTGAATATGAAAAGACTGTGACTGGGTATACTCGTTAATGAGTATAGACTTGTTTATTTTTTATAAAAATTTATTTAGTAATCTCATCTATTTTTTAGATTTTGTCAAGAGAAAGATAATTTGTAAAATTAAAATAATAATACTTTTTAATGTTATTGATTAAAGATTGTTATTAAAAATAAAAAAACAATGTTAAAATTAATACAACTACAAAAGAATGTGAGAATTGTATAAAAAAAATAACATGCTTTTCTAGTTTATACAATTAGAAAAAAAATAAAGTACACATACTTTTGTAGTTGAATTTTCATTTTTAATATTAAAAATGAATACAACTATAAAAGAATGTGAGAAGTGTATAAAGACAAAAAATTGATTAGAGTATGTATTGATAATAAATAGTATAAAAAATGAATACAATAATGTGAGAATTGTATAAAAACAAAAAAAATGATTAAATTATGTTATTGAAAATAAATAATATTAAAATTAATTACAAATAGCAAAGGATGTGAGAATTGTATATAAAAAAAGTAAACATGCTATCTACTTTATACAATTAGAAAAAAAAAGTAAATAAGCTTTTCTAGTTGTATTTTCATTTTTAATATTAAGTTTGAACACTATAAAAGATGTGAAAGTTGTATAAAGATAAAAAAAAATTGATTAAAACATGTAGTTGAAAATAAACAATATTAAAGATAAATAAAGTAGAAAAAAATGTGAGAAACGTATAAAGTCAAAAAAATTGATTAAAGCATGGTATTGAAAATAAATGATATTAAAGATGAATACAATTAAAAAATAATGTGAGAATTTTATATTGAGAAAAAAAATTATTAAAAATGAACACAAATAGAAAGAATGTAAGAATTGTATAAAAACATAAAAAAAATTAAGCAAACATGTCTTTCTACTTGTATACAATTAGAAAAAAAATAAGTAAAAATGCTTCTCTAATTATATTTTCATTGTAATATTTAAATTGAATACAACTAGAAAAGAATGTAAGGATAAAACAAAAACAAAAAAATTGATTAAAGCATGTTATTGAAAAAAATAAAACAATTTTAAAGATGAATACAACTAGAGAAAAAAATGTAAGAAAGACAAAAAAAAAGAAATAAAAATTGACTAAAGTATGTTAATTAGAGTTGAGCATTAATAAGGTAACGGTGTTATTTTTAATCTAGACAGAGAAAAATAACTAGTTTTTGTTGGAACCCGTAAAAAGTAAGCTGACAGTCATTAAGTATCATTGAAAAATGAAAATTTATAACTCTTAGCGTGTGCCCTTGGGCACACAGTAGAAAACCCGTTTTTACAATTGAGGCTTCTTAATTCGGCAATAGATAGATGAAATTGATGATTGAATAGTTTAAGGGTGGAAAAACAAATATTTTGAAGGTGGTTTGGTGGTTGAAAATCGATCGAAAGTCGGACCACCGCTTAGGTCATTTTTGGCCGTCAAGTCAAATATGGAGTAAGGAAACGGGGTAAAGAGAGGAGAAAAGGAGGAAGGGAAATAACTGGACTCTAAAAGACGGTCGTTTTGATGATAAAAAGAGAGAAACAAAGTGAGGGAAAGAGAGATCGTGAGAGAGATAGGAAGATGATGAGTGTGGGGCAGAAAGAACGACGAGAGAGAAAGAGATTCGGGGAGAAAGACGAGTGAGAAGAGAAAAGATGAAAAGGATGAGGGAAGGAGGGGTGATCACTGGCTAATTTTCCGACCGATGGTGTTGTAGATTTTTTTTCTTATTAATAGTTTATTGTATCATGTCTTATCACTTTATGTCGATTTATGCAACACTGATTTTCTCCTCTACTAGTTGTAATCCGTGGGTTAAAGGACACAACATAGCTTGATGATGTTTTTATACCACTAATCTTCACAACCTTCTTTGCATACAAACACAAGCTCTAATAGTTGCACATATAAAAATATATAGGATTTGATCCGAAAATATGAACAAGAGATTTCGAATTGTTACTAATTCAACAGGGGTGGTTTGGCCGATTTTTTCATGATTGTACTTGTTGTTTTTGTTGTTACGGTCGTAGTTATGAAGTCAATTTGGTCATGTTTGTCTCGAAAACATTGAAGATTGAGATAATTTGAGTGCGTTATGTGGTTGTCGGAGTCCTTCAACTCGTCGGCCGGAATTTGGATTGCCCATTTCCAATGGACTCTTATTGGCTTCTTCGTTTATCTTCAACTTCCCACCTCCTTTTAAGTCAAACCATAATATCTTTAAATTGTAAATACTATTAAGTCCAATTTGACGAGAGTAATTTATCTGTTTAAATATTGTAAGTTGCAGCCATTAAAGTGTAGAATTTGTAACAATCGTCAACAAAGTGAAAAAATTTATTTTTAAAGCTACTACAGTGCAATTTACTCTAAGAGCAACTCCAACCCTATTGACCTGTTAGGTAAAATTGTCACGTGGCACCTAATATACCTATTATCTATAATTTTACTCACTCCAACGTGGTCTTTTTATTAGCTAAATTTATAGTTATCGGGAGTTCATCCTCCAAATTTATTGATCCCCTTCCCATTAACTATATCAATTCCATGTCATCTCCCGCTGCTATTTTTTTTCCTTTTCCCGCTAATTAATTATTCTACTTAATCTTCTCCCATCCTCCTCTGTTGTATTTACTTTTCTCCCAATTTTTTTTTGTTTTCTCCTACTGAGTCCAGAGAGGTATGTTTTCAACTCTTTTCTATATTTGTCGTATTTGATTTATTGTATATAACATTCCATTTAATCGGTGTTTCTTCACAATATCGTCAATGTTATAACGAACATGTATGTTGATATATAATTAAAGATTTAGTTCTTAGAAATTAGGGATTTTTTTAGTAAATATTCAATTCATTAGCGTTTTTATAGAAATGGAAGGCTCGTTTACATCTTTACTCAATGATTCATACAAAATTCGAAGACCTGATATTTTCCCAACAACCCCCCTCTCAATCCCAAGCCCAACCACAAAAAGAACCACCAAAAGAAGCTGTTGTGAAATCGAAAAAGGGAAAGAGATCCAAAAATTTCTTGATTGAAGAAGATAACGTACCCATGTTCGCTTGGTTAAACATTTGTATGGCCCTGATACAGGGAAAAGATCAAACGCATACGTGTTATTGGGATAGGATTTGGAAATATTTTAATGATAATAAAGAAGGCTTTGAAAGTGATCGAACAACAAATTCGTTGTGTAGCCGATGGTGCAAAATCAATGAAAAAGTGGCCAAATTTGTAGGATTTTACAACCAAATTTGCACAAAAATCAAAGCGGGACAAGTGAGCAAGATAAGGTACTAGTTTTTTTTCTTTAATTATTTATGTCTTTCACTTTTGTTGACATTTCGTGATTTTATAGATGAATGATTGCTTGAATATTGCCTTAACACTTTTTATAATATGTTTAGCATGCCTTTGATACCTTTAAGTTGATAATTTGTTCTTAATTTTTGGGGTGGGTAAATACAGTAGTTGGATACTGGATTAACCGAAACTATGAGAATATTGGTAGGGACTATTAATCAAGGCTTAAGTTTTTAAAAAAATTGCAAGTATTTATTCAAAGCGTATGAAGGGTAAAATTAGCGTGTAGAGAAAATGTCCTGAATCACACCGAGCCCCACATTCTCAGCCTTCAGTGGTGCTTCACTACTCACTTCATAACAGAAACAAGGCATCAATAATCTCAATTTTTAAGATAATCTCAAGCGTTCATAACAGAAAGAAAAGATGTGCGATTGACTCCAATTTTGATGTGTGATTGACTCTATTTTTGTGTGTTCACTTGGCTTCTTTGATTAAATTGACAGAGGTGAGGTTGAGATAATTGTCTGTCAAAAAAGATTGAGATTATTGATGCCTTGTTTCTGAGTGTTGTCCGTATAGAAGTTTGATAGACTGGACCAGAAGGTTTTATTTCAAAATAATTGTTAATCTATTTGGCATAGCCCGCTAGTAAAAGACTTGTTATGTGTTAATTTCATTTACAAATTTAGAGGATCTTTGATCCTTGTGTTGCTTATACAATTCCACACTCTACACAACATTAATTGTATCCTTCACTAATAGATAAAAAAAATTGATACATGGCCAACATTTTTCCACTAAAAATCTACTTTTGAGAAGACCATTTTCCGAGGTCAGGGAAAAAAATCGTAATACCTGTAAATCTATGTGGTACGTATATATTGGTGACCTGATCTACATATATATTTGATCATATCTAAGCATTGGGTTCTTCATTACCTATCTGTAAAGCTATTTGTGATAATAATTTATAGAAACTGAGAGAATAGCGAGTATAATTGAAGGCATGTGATCCTGCTGACATGGGAGCCTTGTGTAGCGGGTACGATTTTAATAACCTATACGGGAATTGCTGATTAAATACTTTTTAGTTGGCTTAGTTCTAGTTTGTAAATCGTTGGCAGTGAAGCCGCTGTTATACAAAAATTAATGTCTTGCTTGTGCCCTGGAAAGTTGATTTTTTTGCTCATTCTTAGTATTTTTTTGGATCAATTTAAGTATGTTCTTGGACTTGAAGAGATGTTACTTGCTCTATTCACCTTCTCACTTCTTATCGATCATCCGAATGTCTAGTGTGCCTTTGATAATCATGTTTATGTTCTTATGTTACTCATGTTTTAACGATGCAAGTAGATGAAGCATTACAGATGTATAAAAAAAATAATGAAAGAGAAGTTTAGGTTTATTCGCCACTGGAACACACTCAGATTTTCCCCGAAATATCAGTCTAGTATAAACAAGAAAAACAAGCCAGTCAAGAACAAAGCGAATTCTTCACAATCTGTTAATGGTGAGGTTCCTATAAGCCAATAATCTGATGAAATAGACCGTCCAATCGGAAGAAAAGCTACAAAGAAGTTACAGAGAGTTGCAAAAGAAGCAAATGGTGAAAAAGGCCTGAAATTTCTTAAAGCAATGCAAAAAGATGTAGTGGCTATTACTTCTTCCAGAAGTGAATCACTTCAAATGAACTTGCAACTACGGAGGGAAATGATGCAGTTACAAAAGGAGGAGTTGCAGCTCCGTTTAGCAAAGGAGGAGCGAGAAAGACATAAAGAAGAACGAGAAAGACGGATTTATGAAGCATCCATCATGGAAATGGATACTAGTAAAATGCTACAGGATCAAGTTAAATGTTTTGATGCCCTTAAAGCTAGGATATTGAGAAATGTGTAATATTTTCTTTTATGTATTTGACTTCAATGTGCCACTATTACATACTTTAATTTGCTTATTTTATTAATCAATTCTCTTTATCATTCCAAAGCAAATTACATGGACAATTTTAAAAAGAAAGTAGCTAACAATCACGAAAGGAAATTAGATAACAAATCTTAAAGAAAGTTGTACGAACAATCACAAAAGGAAATTACGTAACAACAATTAATTAACTCATACCACCATCATGAATCTGCCAAAGATGCTCTACAAAATCATTTTGCAATTGAACATGAGCTTGTTTATCTCGAATCTGCTGGTGCGTTTGTAAGAATTCTGATAGGGTACTTTGATGACGCGGTATTCGAATAACAATCGGTTCACCATTTGTATCAAAATGTTCTTCCTCCGTATTTATTTCTCTTTCATCTTCAATGATCATGTTATGTAATATTATGCAGGCTGTCATAATATATTTCATTGTGCTCACATCCCAAAATCGTGATGGTCTGCGAATCATTGCAAAACTCCAAATGCTCTCTCGACATCTTTTCCTAACAGATTCTTGTGCATTTGCAAAATATTTCTTTTTGTTACCCAAAGTTTTTGAAATTGTTTTGACAAAAGTTGGCCATGATGGATATATACCGTCAGCAAGATAATATCCCATGTTATTGTTAGTGTTTGTGCCCTAGAGACAACACTATGATGTTTTCGTTTAAGACATTAGGATTATTAATGTTTATGTTCTATCAATTATTCTCTTTATAATTTATTAATTATTAATTTACTACGATATAAATGTTAAATTAATAAATGTCCTTGGAATATGATATGCAAATCTATATCTCTAAGTACGTGACTTAGAAATGAGATTATGAGAATAGTATCAATATTCCTAAAGGTCCCTAGTCGAGTATTATTATTAAGGGACAATAATAATGCATTAAGACTAATGTGTTTGTTGACTGATGATCACATCTCATTGATCATAGGTATATTGATATTAAAGTAAAAAACACATGCAGATTTATATGTACATGGTGCTGGGCAGACCCAATATGAGATTCTACATGTCTGTTGTGTCATAAGTAATTCTCACAGTGATAATGAGGTAATGGTCCTTAGACCTGAATTCGTTATATTTCTCTACGAGAATTAATATACATTGATTCCATTAAAAGTTATCCTTGACCGGGTAATGATAAAAGTGGACATTGGGTATATTATGAATCGTATGAGAAATATGAATGATCTAGATGGGATTTAAGACTCCTATTTTAGGAGTGATATTATTGGCCTCTTGTGTGAGCTAGACTATGAAATGTGTGGTCACGCTCAAATGTTGATTTGATATAATAGTCTACTCATTGATCAAGGAAACTTGGATTAAACTATGATGAGGATGACAAATTACATGCCTTTAGTTTAATCTATAATATTTGGTTAAAGGGATTATATTATATTGTACATTATTCATAAAAGGTTTAATCGATCACCGATTCAATTATTATTACTTGGGTAGCAATGATGTATTACTAGATGTCGCTCATTGTTTACGATTTAAATTAGATTTAAAATTCGTTGCCAACATAATAATAACCTATAGGATTACACACTAAGAATGCTTGAATGATTATTTAATTTAAATTAGATTTAAATTATATTAAAGTAATTCGAATTATTTATAATATTAATTAAGTATGACTTAATTAATTAGATAAATATTGATATTCAAATTTAATAATATTAATTATGAAATTTATTTGTTAAATAATTAAGTGAGACTTAATTATAATACAAATAGGAATTTCGAACTAATAATAACTCCTAATTAATTAAGAGTTATAATTTGTTTTTCTACTCTCTATATAATATCTCTTGTGTGGCTGATTCTGTAAGCAAGACTTTTACTAAAAACCTAGCCACCAAGAGAGAAGATGGAGAGAGCAAGAAGAAACGAGTTTGTGCTAGTACACATCCAATCCTTGAGTTCAAGCATTTGTGTGGATACCGATAGAGCGTAGATCGCGAGAGCGGGATGCGTGGTGATTGAACAAGCTTTGGATCTTCATTAGTCAACCAATTTGTAAAGCTTCTTAAGGTAAACAATCTGATATACGGATTAAATATCTATTTTTCGCATGGATCCTGCGGCGGATTTCGAAAATTCTGCTTTTTCACGTTTTTAATTACTGTTTCCGTTGCGTTTATGTGCTCGAAACCCTTCAGTTATATTCATGTCCATTGACGGTATACCTAACTTCAGGTCAACGGCCTTCTACCAAATCTTCAAATAGATGAGATTGATCTAATACATTAATGCCATTTAATGTTCCCGGTTATCCAAAAAAAAGAGTGTCAACTCCACAGGTCTTTTGAAGCTATTGCTTCTAATATAATAGTTGGTTCATGAACATGACCTGTATACATACCTTGCCAAGCAGTTGGACAATTCCTCCACTTCCAGTGCATATAGTCAATACTACCCAACATTCTGGGAAAGCCTCTTTCTTCATTTTCTGCTAACAATCTAGCCACATCTTCATCATTTGACTGTCTTAGATATTCAGCTCCAAAAACTTCAACTATTGCTTTAACAAATCTTTTTAAGCTCTCTATTGTTGTGCTCTCACCAATTCGAATGTAATCATCTACAATGTCGGTTGCCGTTCTGTATGCAAACATCCTAAGTAGCCGTCATTTTCTGTAGTGATGATAGTCCACGAACTTTCACAACATCAGTTCTTTGAGTAAAATAATTATCGTGAGTTGTAATTGCTTCTTCAATGCGTAAAACAGTTATTTACGCATCCGAAATCTTCGACGAAACTATGCTTCTGTATATGTAGGTGTATCACAGAAATAATCACGGTATATTCTAGCATGACCTTTTTCCCTACTACGATCAATTACACGATGATTCATTGTAGAACCACCGTGACGCGGGCTAGAGTCAGCTCCATGTTGTTGATGATGAAGGTAATGAGCACTTATTCTGATTCATACTTCATGCTCTATTGATTTTCTTCTTACGCCTGCATGATTTCAAGAATCATTCTTGTGGTGTTGTCCATAATTTTTAATACACGTGAGAATGAAACCCTAGCCCGTGTTTATGTATATATGCACTTGGTATTTTCAGTAATAATAATATACATATAAATATATTTAATTTTGTGTGATGTTAAGGTTAACTTGTGATGCCCTCAATCTCGGGGTTAGGAAATGAGGACCCACACACCTTTAATCTAATAATTAAATAAGCATAAACCCCGATTAACTACTAACAGGATCAAACAGGATAAAGTATGAGACAAGATTACAACTACCAATCAGAAAATATAACTTACAACCTCAAAATAATAATAAATAAACATAATCGATTCCGGCTTGGAACCGACAGATAACCCATTGTATCTTTACAATTTTCCTTCTAAGCGCTTGCTCACTCAGAAATACCACTACCTGCTCTGGAAACCGGAAGCCCTCAACATAATAGGGACCACCAGGTACGCTCTTACGAGCAGTGCGCCTAAGCCTGGCCATCTTCTTGCTTAACTGCCATAGTTAGATTAAAATGAAATATATGAGTATAACACTCAGCAAGTAACTATAAAGCAGTTCTATGATATAAAATCCACAATATACTTTACCAATCTCAGGGCATTCTACTTTATTTGCTTTAGGTGGCAGATTTCCATCTTTTTGGCTAAGGAAGGGTTATGAAGGAAAAATGTAAGGCTTTCAAGGAACAAGGCTCAAAGCAGGGTGAAAGCCGACATTCATCACAAATCATTAAAGCATCAGAACAGATCTTTCAGAAAAAGAAAAGCAACAATATTTCACTATATGGAATCAATTATATGATCAACAGATTAAAAATCAGGGTTCTCGAGCTTTAAGCTTCGTATTATCACAATCAACTCTTTTCACAACAATATAAACCATTTTTTATTTTCAAGAATCAATTATTGAACAGGAAGTTTCAGTTCCATTTTAAGTAATCAACATAGAACCCTTGATTGGATAACTTTATCTTTCATTTCATTATAATACGGGTGATCAGCCTGTACCGACCTCCATCCGGTCTTTAAGATACCAATCGGCATAATTTCAGCCTTAAGTTGGACTAGCCCCGCTAGCCTCTTACCATGACTGGACTAGTCCCACTAGCCTCTTACGTCCCAATCCAATCCATCAGGAATTCGTTTGGAAAACCTTGAGTTGGAAAAAGTAGATTTTCTAAATTCATTTTATCATTACTAAGAATATGAAATCATTCGGACTCTTTCAAGTCGAAACTCATTATTGAGTCAAATTTCAAGAAATCAAAGTTAAGGAAGTGATTCAAAGACAAGCAAGGAACAACTCCAAGGATTCTGAATCAGGGATAACAAGGTACTTAAATTAGAAGGATCAATATCTGTTTCAAGGATCAATAGGGTGATCAAGAAATAAGGTATCATTACAAAGGGTTCGTAAAGGTAATTATAGGGTTTATAACAGTTCATGGCTTAACAAATATCTTGAACAGGAAAGACAGATTACCAAAGGGTCGAATCCGTAAGCTTATCATTAAAAGTTTAACAAGATCAAAGACAGGGTATCTCAAGTCATTAACAGGGGTTTATTAATTAAACAGTTCCATACTCTACATGGTATGAACAATAACCTCTCTATAACCATTTTCACAAGTAATGAGAGTTACTTGCCTGAATTCGCTTTCCTGAAGGTTGAACTACTGCCACCTAGTATACACTTTCCTTTCCTAGCCTGAATGCCCTTACGCTCTGAATCTACAATAAAAACCAAAATCTTAATCAATTTCTCAACTCTCGTTCCCGGAACGATCACTCAATACGATAGCTCGATTGTACTCTTGACTCAATATACGAGTATAGCTTATACACATAAGCACATAGCACATCACACATCATATACTTTATTCTTAACCTTTACACCTTTATATATACTCGACAATCGACTTAAATCATACTGGTATAGCTCTTACGAGTACATGATTTATTCACGACTAAATCTTTTGCGACCATAACTGTCACTTAGAGTTCTTTGATAATAAACCACTTTATTTCCTTTTCTTTTATTCTTTAATTCGAACCACAACAACCACAAATAAGTCACCTATCTCCTAGAATTTCACATGCAATTACTTAGCAAGGTATTAGAACCAATTCATTCGCTTTTCTACTTTTATTCCATTCGGCTATACACATAAAACACAACCACGTATACTCAAATTCAATCTCATATAATCAAATACAATTAACCTCTTTGGTAAGCATATTACAAGGGTCTTTTCACAATTATGTTGTATTCTTTTAATCCAAAAACCGAATCAAAATTCAACACCCTCTTTAATTATCAAATTCGAACATAGCATAATCCAATCAAAGTCATGCAACCAAGTTCTTATTAGTAACTAAGATAATTAGCATATATTCTCACAAAAATCCACTTAATTATCTTTTAACCATATGACCCATTCGGATTTTTCAATAAATCACACATGCAAAGATCAATTTTAACATGCAAAGTTTTATATCACATTTCCAACTTGTTTTAAACCTTAACTTAGTCATTCAAGTCATTTTCATCAAAATTTTTGAAGCACAAAACCAAACATCACCTAATGACTCAAACCTTATTCAATCAACATGCATGCATTCACTTAATCATCAAATCAATCTCTTCTAAACCCATTTTTCATTCAGCTAAATCATGATTTACAATCTCAAAGATCAAACAATGACATCCATTACTTGTTCTTCTTTAAAACTAACATGCAATCATATTCTACACTAATTAAGCTTAGTTTACACTAAGATCAAGCCATCAAATCTAATTTCCTTTTTTATTAGTACAATGCCGAACTAAAAACCTACATGCAACCTTCAAATTTGATTTCCTAAGCATCAAATAACTTACACACACATCAAACAATCAAAACAATCCATTTTCCATCACATACTCACATTTCAAAGGAAATACCAAAAACCCTTTCTGAACTTTCAAGAACCAAAACATGCAAGGCTCAATATCACATTAACACATCATTAAAATTCCATTGGCTCTCCTTGGATCATGGCTGGTGGTGGTCGAACTTAAGAGTGCCCGTAACGGGTCTCCTCTTGAGTTTTAAACCACAAAATCTTCTTGAATCTACTCTTATGATCTTGTATCAAGAAATTGATTTCCTTGAACACAACCATAGAGATGATTACCCAAAAACACTTACACAAACACTTACATGCAAATTGAATTTGAGAAGTATACCGAAAATAGAGGCTATAGATGGTAATATCTTTGAGTTTGAGTGAATATTGGGTGTTGCATGCAAGAGAGAGAGAAGAGAGATGGAGAGAGCCGATAGAGAGAGAGAGAGAGTGAGAGTGTTCGAGAGAGAGAGAGGGGAAAAGAAAGTGAGGGAGAGGGGGAAAGAGTGCTCACGGAAAAAGAAAGGAAGAAGGGGGGAAGAGAATTTATATTGTATTAGGGCCAAGGGTATTTTAGTAATCTACTAAATCCCTTTTTGAGTTTGATTAACCTTTCTTTTTACTCAAATAAAATAAAAATCAAATATAAAATATATCTCTCTCGGAAAGTCAAAAATTATTGCAAATGACAATTTTAATACGTAGATCTCGAAATTAGCTTTCCAACCATTACTCATAATAAACTTTTGAGCGAACGGTTGATTTTATATGATTTTCGCCAGTTCGTGCTAGTAATAGCATTTTATCACATAAAAATCAATTTAAAATACAACGACCAACAAATAAATCTGTCCCTTATTTTTAAAAATTCTCTAGGACTATTATGACAATAACAGAACAAATCCCATACTTTTATCTTACTCAGATAATTTTATAAAAATGCGCGAAGGTTAAATAAACCTTTATTTAAATCAAATAATTCCCTTAAATTCATAAAAATGTCACAGATCACGTAGTCATGCACACAGACAAGCAATCACACACATACGAACATATAACAACTCATGTCTGATCAGAAAATTCGTCATTCTTTAATCTTTATCCTTTTCTACGCGTACCGGGTCTGTTAGGTCACACACACTGTAAAAGGGGGGTTGAATACAGTGTATAGCACAATCAAATCGAATTCAAAGAACACAAGTAACATAAAACAAACTTTATTAAATTTTGTTACAATGTGGAACTGTCCTCTCTCAGTGATGAACAAAATATCACGAGAGCTGCTAGGGTTACAATGAATATTATTCTCGATAATGATAACACATATAGCCCTATGTCTGTGTTTATATACTACACAGTTACAAGATAATCGCTAATTGATATGGAATATAATTCTGCTTCCTAAAATATATCAATCAGATATCTTTTCTTCCAAGTATTCTATTCTTCATAGAATTCCTTCTTCATGCATATCTCTTCTTGCGTTTGTCTTGTTCTTCTTTCATTTCAATCAGCCGCCTTCCTTATTTGAAAGTTTCCTTAAGTCCTGATATTATCTCCTGATAAATATATTCTGAACCTTAAGTTCTGATAACTTAAGTTCTGACTTCAGTATAAGTGCTGATTTCCAGTTAACTACTGATTTGTCCTGTTTAAGTAAGATCTGAAAACTAAACACAAATCATATTAGACATGACATTATCAAATATATCTAACAATCTCCCCCAACTTGTAAATTAGCATAATATACAAGTTTAACAGATATTTGATGATGTCAAAAATATTAAGTACAAATGCATGCGAATTTGACTAGATAACTACAACTTACAGTCCTTAAAGTTTTACCAACTTTAACTGCTGATAACAACTTCAATCTGTACACACATCAGAATTTGAGCAGTTGTAGATCTTGACTTGGCTTCACTTTCTGATCTCTTCAATATCATGAGTTGTTCTGACATAGTTCTTTAACAAATATCTCTCAGCATATCTGAGTTCATCAATCATCCTCCTTTTAGCATCTTTAAGCTCTGTAGTATCTTCACCAGTTTGGAAGATAGCATATTTGAGATCATTAATTTTTGCTTTTGTCAACTCCTGATCTAGTCTGATGACATAGGCTTTGTCAGACTCTAGATTGAATTCAAGTCCCTTAATACCAAGATATGTTCTGATCTTTGCAGTATTAGGCTTCATATCAACAGTATCACCCTTGTGATCTCTGTACTTAGGACAGTATGTGCTGTCAGACTTCACAGAATAAAGCTTCTTATATCTCTGAATTTGAGTCTTCAAATAATTTGCAGCACTTTCTGTTAATCTGTCCTTCACTTGAAGTAAGAATAAAACATGTTCTAGTTCCTCAAAATACTTCAGTGGTATAGCATTTTCCCTTATATGGTAAACCCTTCCATCTATTATGAAATATAACAAGATGTGTTCTTTCAAGAAGGTATGGTAAACCATTTGTACAGATTCAAGCTGATTCAATCTTTCAAGAGTTGCTCCAACACTTGGTTCACTTAAGGAAGTTGGATCATTGGTTGTGTTTTGCACTCTTCTTTCATCAGAACTACCCAATCCAGATTTATCTCTTGCTTCCTTTCCAGTAACCACTCTTGCTTCAAAACTACTTGCTGCAGTCTTCAAAGGTTGAGTCTGTTTGGCTTTAGTGAATCCTGGTAGGAGTAACTTTGAGGATTTAACATGAGAAATGCCAGAGGTTTCCTTTAACTTATCTTCTGATATCAAGCCAACCTGAGCTATGTTAGAGGTTGCTTGCTTCATAGTTATATCAGAACTTACTACATCTTGACTCTGAATAACTTGATCCATGTCAGAGGTTGTCTTAGAAATCTTCTTTGAAGCCAGAGTAAGATTAGCATCTTCATCAGATATTTCTTCATCCATAGGAGGCACATAAACCTTTACAGGTTCACCAACTTTTTCTTTGCCCTTGGACCTTGGATCTATCTGCAATTGTGATTTGGCCTTGGTTGTCACAGGATTTGTCCTTTCTCTTATCATAGTGCCTTTAGCCGTAGAAAGTTTCTTTTCAACAACAGAAGCTTCAGATTTGGAGATGATTTTTTCTAACTTAAGTCTAGCTTCTTTTTCCTTTAGACTCTCAAAGTCCATTCCTGGATTTTCTTTCAGAAATAACTGTCTTAAAATTTCTTCATCAAGTTCCAAGAGTTCATCAGAACTTATCCTTTTACCAGTATCAGAAGTTATTCTTCTCCCAGTATCAGAACTTGTTCTTTGACTTGTAGGTCCAGTTCTACTTGATGAGAGACCTCCACCTTGACCATGACCTTCACCCATTCCACAGTTTCCCGGGTCATTACCATCATCCTTTTTCTTCAGTGTCTTAATAGGTTTGCATTTGGACTTAATTACCTTCTCCCCCTTTTTGGCATCAGCAGGTAAAAGAAGAGAGACAAGCAATTCCACTGAGGATTGGATCTCATTGAGTTGATCTTGCTGAGAAGCTTGATTTTTTAAAATGTCATCAATCCGAGATTGTTGCTTCTCTTGGGTTTTCTCAATGTAGGCAATTCTGTCAAAGGTAGGTTTGAAAAACATCTTCTTATCCAGCTTGACAACTGTATCTTGCTGATTCAAGGATTCTTGAATCTTGTCCACCTTGGCCTGGGTTATAGATTGTTGACCTTGAAGGTGCCTTGTACTAAGTGCAGTAACTCTTAGCTGTGTCTTTAAATCATCATTGACTAGCATCTCATCAGCCTTTGCCTAGTGCTGAGCAAGAATCTTTTCTGAAGGAACAAAACTGACTGAGTTCCATTCTTTAGTCCACTCCTGTCCTCTAGGAGTTTCAATCCAAGGGACTGGTGCTTCTTGTAATAACCCCAAAATTTTCAACTTTTTGTAACCCTTGTGAATAGTGTTTTAGCTGAATGAAGAAACTTTTCATGCCACACTATGTAGGGGTTCTGTTATGGATATTCTGGGATATTATTAGTACTCTATGAAGTATATAAGTGTATTTAAAGATCGTCAGAATCCAATTCCGAACACTTTGGTTTTTCCCGGAAATCCACAAGATACGGAGAGAATTGAGTATAAGGTAACAGGATAAAAAGGATTTAAATTAAAGGATTATAATAGAGGATCATAAAAAGGAATATAATGTATTGAGAAAGGTTAAGGGAACCTAAGTAATAAGATCCCGGGTATGATCCTTCAAACGATAAACGAGAACGAAAGTTAAGCAAACCGTATAACAGATCAGCGGTCATTAGGCAAACGATTAGGAAGTTAATCAAAGGGATTAGGGGGAATGATGTCATCCAACCAATAGAAAGAGGACAAGGAAGGGAGGATGACATCATGAGGATGACATAAGCATGACATGGGAAGGAAGGAGGTGTGGTAGCTTTGTAACCACACAATTTCAAGGGCAAGAAAGTAATTGACTAAATCAAATACAAAACAAGTCAACCAAGCCAAGTAAAAATCATTCTCATCAAAAATCAAAAGCAACCAAGGCATGAGTTCTTCATTTGCTCTCGGCTTTTAGCATTTTTAAAGGCATAGAATTTCAAAACTCAAGATCCAAGCCTCCTAAATTGGTAAGATAATTCCCTAATCATCTTCATGCTTAGTTAGGACTATATCATGAGTTTAAGCCATTAATTCTTTCTCAATCTTCTTCATTTAATCAAAGAAGAAGACAATGAATAGTGTTTTCAAGTTTTTAACTTGAACTTTTTCTTGTTTTCTTGAAGATCCAAGCATTCTTAAGACTTCTCAAAGCTTCTTAAGGCTTCCTAGCTCCACCCACCACTTCAAGGAAGGTATACCATCTCCAAACCCTAGATTCCTATATATTATAAGATGATTTTGATTAGTGGGTTGATATTGTAGTTTGTTGTTATGATTTAGAGTTTGGGATTTGGAATGGTAGTGAAATGGAATGGTAATTGTTGTGGTTTTGATTTAAAGGAACT
Source organism: Apium graveolens (assembly GCF_009905375.1). Lineage (NCBI taxonomy): Eukaryota > Viridiplantae > Streptophyta > Magnoliopsida > Apiales > Apiaceae > Apium > Apium graveolens. Next base: position 218,111,442 of record NC_133656.1, read on the forward strand.
TAAGTATGATTAAAGTTAAGTTTAAGCATAAGTATGAATGATTAAATTGAATTGGTTGGGGTTGTTATGATGTGATAAGGATGGATGTTGGTTGTATGTTGGATTTGAGGATGGTTTGTGGTTGGTTTTGTATGGTTTAAAATTTGGAAATCGCGTAAACATAGCCGTCGTAACGTCCGATTTTCTTTAGACTGTTTTTGTGCATAGCATTAGGACCCGAGAACCCCCTGCTAGATTATGACCACTGCCATGTTTAGATAGCTCATGTTACGAGCTTCGTTTTGATATGTAGTTCGTTCGATTCCGATGCACGGTTTAGGAGAAACGACCGTTTCAAGTAACGGCGTTTCGCGAACGAAACTTTTTCCCTCGCCTTACTTTGAAATGTAGGTTAAAGACCAAAAAGGGTTAATTAATGTATGAAACATTTATGGTAAGTGTGTTAGGCAGTTGGTAAGACATTCGCGAAGGAATCGCTTTAAAACTCGTAAAGGTTAAATTATTAAAAATGGTGGAGCCGAGGGTACCCGAGTGACTTAAGCGAATCGGTGAGCGCAAAACAAGCGTTAGAGTCTAAGTTAGTTAAAGTATAGATTTACAAGTGATTTTGGTTTAATTCCAACTTACTTGTTGTTTATAGGTTACCAGACTCGTCCCGAGCCTTTCTCACCCCCAAGTCGCTCAGGCAAGTATTCTATCCGTTATACTGTTGTTGTGATGTATACATTTGTATATGCATGATCTTGCGATAAATGCATATTGGTTATTTAGCAAATTCTTGCGATATATTGTAGCATGTGATATGGTATATATGCATGCCTGTTTCATATTCTTGAAATATATATCTGTTGGTTCAGTTGATAATACCTATGCTAGAGGATAGCGGTAACTTGCATATACCCTTAGTATAGGGACCCAAAGGTGAAAATATTTTCTAAAACCGGGAGTCGAGGATCCCGAGTAGATTTTTGTATATATGGATATGGATATATATATATATTTATATATATATATGGTTATAGTTTTTCCAAACTATTAATCGAATAAGGTTTATTCGATAACATTAAACTTTATTTTATTATTGAATATTATTTCGAATATTATTCGAAGGCGTATGACTCCTTTTGTTTATTTATCTGAATATTACTTGAATATTCATCGGAAGGCTTATGACTCAGTTTATATTATTTAATGAATATTATTTGAATATTCATTTGAGGATCTATGACTCCGATTATTTGTCGAGGTATATTCTTTATTTTATTAAAGAATAAGGTGTCAATAATCAAACTTATTTTCGATTATTCAAATAAAGATAGTACTTTCATATAAGTATATCTTTGGTTATTTAATACTCGTTTCAAGTATAAGTTTTAATACTTCTACTTCAATTATTTTTATAAAGATTATTCTTTATGGGAATATTATTTAAATATTAACATTCAGTCATTTTCTAAATATTCTGGGGACTGATTTACTTCATTAAATCAGTTTTACTCCAAACACTCTTTAAAGTGTTTTCGAGTCTTTAAAATGATTTTCAAAAGTTAGAGCGGATCCCAAAACTATTTTTATATTTAAGATCTTCCTTTTAAAAAGGGGATTTAAATACTCGCTCAAAACATGGGGGATCCAGCTCGGTGGTGTGTTTTATATTCGCAACAAGGTTGCTGTCTTGGTAAAAGAGTTTTTGATTACTTACCCAATATTCGGGAAGTAAAATTCTTGGAACAAGTTAATCCATTAACAGGCATCGCCTGGGAAATATCGGTGAGTTTTCCTTTCCAACTAGATACGACTTCTTGTTGGAGCCGTATCAACAAGTTTCTACTTGGGGAAAGGGGGAAACGAGCTTTACGTTTCAGAGTCATGGATTTCATCTGAACTAGGAGTGGCGTAAGTGGTCGAGTAGCGCCGGCCCAGCCTTATTATATTGGCCCAAATGGCCTGGAAGTTCCGCTAAGGCGGTCCATTCCTTAGGAGTTCAGTGTTCGGTTGACAAGTAAATCCGACAGGTTCTCCTCTACATGTAGAAAATGGTGGGGTTGTACTACTACGACTGATCATCGTAAGTGGTCTTCCTGGCGCGGTAAACTCCCGTAATGAGTTCATCATCCATTTGGATAATTCTGCAACACTACCCGTAGCATTTCGATCGAAAGGCTACTAATGGGTGGTTGCCGAAGCATTGACAGGGTCAAACATTTTTATTGGTGTATCCATTGAATGAAGTATCTCGTAACTTCATCTCTTTTCAAAATATTTCAAAGATCAAATATTTTCAAGTTTTATTTGTGGTCTCATCTATGGGATGACCTCGTGAATCTTATAATACTTTGAACGGTGATAGTTCAAGTAGCTTTATAAATGGTATAAGTATAGTGAAGTAATTGGTAACTTCATCTTCTTTTAAAACTTATATCCAGTAAGTAATTACCTTACTCATGATAGAGATTCTAGTAAGTATCCATTTAGATACTTGTATTATTGTTATCACTACATATTATCTTGCGAGCTGTAAGGCTCACTCTTGCTTTATTTCTTCATCACACAACAACAGTTAGGAGAGATGGCCAGACTCCAGCAGACCCAGCGCAAGCGCGTGGGAAGCGTCCCGCGTCTTCCCGATGATGTTGTGGCTGCTATAGCTGCAGAGGTAGATCTATTGGTAGATCAGGCATTCTATTTTTGAGAATCAATTATGTATAATTATAACTTGTGGCAGATAATGGCAATTAACTGTAAATTTATCAAGTAATCATTTTGGGTTGTAATAACTTTAAATGGTGGATTCAAAGACTTGTACTTATTTCAATTTCATCTCTGAGACTATAACGAGTTGTGGTGTGTGTTAGTGTGGGGTCACAGCATGAGGTTATTTATTATTAATTAAGTGAAGTGATATTGTGGAAAGAAAGACCGTGACAACCCGGATCCCCGACCCCGGATCTGGGGGTGTTACAGAAATGGTATCAGAGCTAAGCGTTATAAACCTCAGAGATGATGCGAAGATATAATAATAAACTCACAAAGATAATAAGAACTCTTGCCAAGTTCATGGTCGGACTACTTAAAGTAGTGCTGACAGTTAAAACCCTTACGGTTACCCTTATAAGTATCATGATAGTAACTTAGCTCGTTTAATGTGTAGGCGCCTGAGATAGAGGACCCAGAGATGTTCGAGCGTGAGCATGATGAGGCATTGCTAGATGTTGAGGATCAGGAGGAGCCTGAGATGGAGGAGGATGAGGAGGACCCCTCAGAGGAGCCTGAGACGGAGGTCATTGCTGTTTCAGATGAGGAGGACCCCTCAGAGGAGTCAGAGACAGAGGTTATTGCTATTCCAGATGAGGAGGACCTGGATGAGGTCCCAGTAGCTGAGGAGCGTGTTGGATCTATGGTAGTGTATGCTGGTATCCCTTTACCCACACTTCCGGTGGTCAGAGCCCCTACCCCTCCACCACTATCTTGGATTCCTGATGATGACAGCTCAGAGACCCATACTTCCGAGCCTAGGCAGACCGAGGAGGCACCCTCAGCGGCTCCGGATTCACCACCTCTTGACCCTGCCCACAGGCAGTCTTCGTTAGCTCATGGATATGTTCAGGATGTATTGAGGACCCGAGTGGCTGTTGCCGAGGGCCGACTAGATGAGGCCAGGAGGGAGTTGGATGCAGAGAGGGCGGGTAGGCGTACCCGAGCTTATGAGACCAGGGCTTCTATACCCCGATCCTTGAGGAGGGAGCTTACGGGGATAGAGCTCACATCCCGAGCGAGGCTCAGAGCGCTCCAGGGGGACAGGCATGGTAGGATCTCCAGGCGGCAGGCCGACTATATCTTCCGTCATGCGATGGAAAGGGTTTGGGAGCTGACCCGCTCCGGTGTGTGATTCAGGATTGATGATGGAATAGTCTAGCTGTCTAGTTAGCCGAGGCCTTAGTAAGAGCCAATTTTCCGGGATAGTTGACTTGTATATAGCATCCCTTTTTCTGACTAGACAGATAGACTCTTGTGTATCACTTTTGGGACAGATGACTGTAGCACTGTTGTACTTTTGACCAGATCAAACTATGTATTTCTCGCATTATGTATATATTTGTTTCCTTTCAGTTCAGTTCCATAGTGACGGGATCACTGTTTTATCATTATTATTACTGCACTTCGTATTAGAAATTTCTTAAAATAATAGAATTGCGATATACGTTCTCCCCATTATAAGAGCTGTGCAAGGCACAATGTTGTATATGATTGTGACCTAACGTTGAATTTTCCCAATGATTGTTTTTATTATTATCAGAATCATGCCGCCAAGAAAGATTGGAACTAGGGCGAACCCTGGATCTGAGGACCAGGGAAGCCATAATCAGGACAATAGAAACCAAGAACACAGTGAAGAGGAAGATGAAGATTATGTGGAACAGGATGACTCCCTGTATGAAGAGGAAGAGGAAATATATGATGTTGAGGGATTTGAGATAGAGGCTGAAGAAGGAGAAACCGAGGTTGAACAACCAGTACCAAACCTAGGCATGGATCCCATGAGCCAGTTCATGCAACTCCTAAGGCAGAATTTGGAACGTCAACCCAACCCACCCCCTCAAGGAAGTAACAATGCTGTGGCAAACTCTTTCAGGGCTTTTAAGTCCCTTAAGCCCCCTGAGTTCCACGGATCAGCCGACCCGGTTGAGGCAAGGGCATGGTTAAAGGAGATGGAGAAATCTTTTGAGATTTTGAGTATCGATGAGGCACAGAAAACTGTATTTGCTACCTACCTTCTGAAAGGAGAAGCTAACTACTGGTGGGAGGCCAAGAAAAACATGGAGACAGATGCTATTATAACCTGGGAGAGATTTAGTCAGTTGTTTCTGGGAAAGTATTTCCCGAGGTTTATGGAAAACCAGATGGAGCTCAAGTTCTTGGAGCTAAAGCAGAATAACTTGTCTGTAGCAGAGTACGAAGCGAAATTTACTGAGTTATCAAGGTTTGTGCCGGAGTTTGTGAGCACCGAGGAAAAGAAAGCTAGGAGGTTTCAGCAGGGACTGAAACCATGGATTCAGAATAGGGTGGCAATCCTTGAGCTTACGGACTATGCCACTCTGGTGCAAAAGGCAACGATTGTAGAAGTCGGAAGTGAACAGATGCAGAAGGAAAGAGAGAAGAAAGGAATAAAGAGGAAAAGTATGAGCATGGGTGGAGGTTCCGCAGGAAGGAGCTTCCCAACTAGATTTAATCGAGGAGCAGTGTCCCTGCCAGGAAGGAACACTGGGTTTAAGCGACCAATGAGTGTGAGTGTGAGCCAGGGCGGCCAGAAGTCAAGAATGTCCTATTCCAACCAGTCTCGACCCCCATTGCCAGCCTGTAACATATGTGGAAGGAATCACACTGGGGAGTGTAAAGGAAAGCCAGTAACCTGCTTTAAGTGTGGGCAAGTGGGCCACTATTCTCATAAATGCCCTTCGTCAGCCCCTGCCGTCATTCCAACCACCACTTGTCATCAGTGCGGACGCCCAGGTCATTGGAAGAGAGAATGCCCAATGAACAAACCAGCAGCTTCGGGAGCAAGCAGGGCTGCTTCTAATAAGCCACCTACTGCGAGGACTTTCAACATGACAGTCCAGGATGCTATGAAAGATTCAGATGTGATAGCAGGTACCCTTTCTCTAAATTCAGTCAGTGCAAATGTTTTATTTGATTCGGGAGCAACTAAATCTTTTATATCAAGGGACTTTACGCGTAAGTTAAGACTTAAGGCTAAACCCTTGATAGAACCCTTACAAGTAGAAATAGCCAATCATGAAATTATTCCTGTTAACCAGATTCACCCCGCCTGTGAGATAGGCATAGGGGAGCAATCTTTCAGTGTTGATCTGATTCCTTTTAAATTAGGGTAGTTTGATGTGATTTTGGGAATGGACTGGCTATCTAGCAACGATGCTCAGATAGACTGTAAAGGGAAGAAAGTTAAGTTAAATATCCCCGGGAAGAAAGAAGTTATATTTAGAGGAAAGAGGCAGACGCAGAAATTTTTGACTATGGCCCAGGCCAAAAGGATGCTACGAAAAGGAAGTGAGGCTTACCTAGCCTATGTGGTGGACACGCAGAAGGAGGTGCCCAACTTACAAGATATTCCAGTAGTCAACGAATTTGAAGATGTATTCCCACAAGACCTTCCGGGATTACCACCCGATAGAGTGATTGAATTTGCTATTGAGTTGGCCCCAGGGACGGCGCCAGTTTCAAAAGCACCTTACCGGTTAGCCCCGTTAGAAATGAAGGAATTAGCTATCCAATTGCAGGAACTCTTGGATAAGGGTATGATAAGACCCAGTGTGTCTCCGTGGGGAGCACCAGTTTTATTTGTTAAGAAGAAAGATGGGAGCATGAGGTTGTGCATCGACTATAGAGAGTTGAACAAGCTAACCATAAAGAACAGGTACCCATTACCTAGAATAGACGATCTGTTCGACCAGCTAAAGGATGCTGTTTATTTTTCCAAGATCGACCTGAGAACTGGATATCACCAACTAAAGATTAAACCCGAAGATATTTCCAAGACAGCGTTCCGTACCAGGTATGGGCATTATGAGTTCTTGGTAATGTCCTTTGGATTAACCAACGCCCCAGCGGCTTTCATGGATTTAATGAATAGAGTATTTAAGAAGTACTTGGACAAGTGTGTGATAGTTTTTATCGATGATATTTTGATCTACTCAAGGACTGAGGCAGAACATGCAGAGCATTTGAGGATAGCTCTAGGAATACTCAGAGAGGAGCAGTTATATGCCAAATTCTCGAAGTGTGAATTCTGGCGGAATGAAGTACAGTTTTTAGGACATGTGATCAATAAAGAAGGAGTATTGGTCGACCCCTCCAAGATAGAGGCGGTCTCAAATTGGGAAAGGCCAACCACACCCACAGAGGTAAGGAGTTTCATAGGATTGGCCGGCTACTATCGTAGATTCGTACAGGACTTTGCGAAGATCGCAGCCCCTTTGACACGACTTACTCGTAAGACAGAGAAGTTTGAATGGACGGAGGAATGCGAGAACAGTTTTCAGGAATTAAAGAAAAGGTTGATAACGGCTCCGGTATTGGCATTGCCGGACGGAAAAGGAGATTTTGTGATATATAGTGACGCGTCGCACAAAGGATTAGGATGTGTGCTTATGCAGCACGGTAAAGTTATTGCGTATGCGTCGAGATAACTGAAGGAATACGAGGTTAGATATCCTACTCATGACCTTGAGCTCGCGGCAATAGTATTTGCTTTAAAAATTTGGAGGCACTACTTGTATGGAGAGAAGTGCGAGATTTTCACAGACCATAAGAGCCTCAAGTACATATTTACGCAGAAAGAGCTCAACATGCGCCAGAGGAGATGGTTAGAACTAATCAAGGACTATGATTATGAGATTCTCTATCATCCAGGGAAAGCCAATGTGGTGGCTGATGCCCTTAGTAGAAAGGAAAGACTCAGAATGATAACGACTTCGGAAGAGTTGATAAGGGATTTTGAGAGAATGTAAATAGAAGTAAAGGTAACCGGAACCGGAACTGAAAAGCTTTTTGAGATCTCAATGCAGCCAGAGTTATTGGAAAAGATCAGATTGTGCCAGGAGAAAATAATGAATGAAGGCAGAGAGTCAATGACTGGAGAGGAGATCCATACTGAGAAAGATGATAAGGGGATAATGAGGTACTCCTACCGAATTTGGGTTCCGAATGTTCAAGAACTTAAAGATGAGATTTTAGATGAAAGCCATAGTTCAAGGTATTCCATTCACCCAGGAAGTACCAAGATGTATAGGGATTTGAAGGAATATTACTGGTGGCCCAACATGAAGAGGGACGTAGCAGAATGGGTAAACAAGTGTTTGACTTGCCAAAGAGTAAAGGCAGAGCACCAGAGACCCAGTGGACTTTTGCGACCCCTGGAGATTCCCGAATGGAAATGGGAACATATAGCGATGGATTTTGTTGTAGGCTTGCCAAGGACGAAAGCCAATCACGACGCCATTTGGGTAATTATAGACCGACTGACAAAGTCAGCTCATTTCATTCCTATCAATGAGAGATACACAGTCGATAGACTGGTGGACATTTACCTTAAGGAAATAGTGATGCGACATGGAGTCCCAGCGTCCATTGTCTCAGACCGAGACCCTAGGTTCAACTCCAGATTTTGGAGGAGCTTTCAGGAATGTGCGGGGACCAAGTTAAATATGAGTACCGCGTACCATCCCCAAACGGATGGACAGAGTGAAAGGACCATCCAGACACTAGAGGATATGTTGAGAGTCTGTGCAATAGACCTTAAAGGAAGTTGGGATGATCACCTGCCGTTGATCGAGTTTTCTTATAACAATAGCTTTCATGCTAGCATCGGAATGCCGCCTTATGAGGCCCTGTACGGAAGAAGGTGTCGATCTCCCTTATACTGGGATGAAGTAGGAGAGCGGAAGATGCTCGGACCCGAAGTGGTCCAAAGGACCAAATATATAGTGGATCTTATCAGAGGGCGACTTGTAGCAGCCCAAGACAGACAAAAGAAATATGCAGACCTAGCCCGAAAGGACAAGGAATATGAAGTAGGGGACTTAGTACTGCTGAAAGTATCCCCTTGGAAGGGATTAATGAGGTTCGGAAAGAAAGAAAAACTAAGCCCAAGATACATTGGACCTTTTGAGATATTAAGACGGATTGGAAAGTTAGCTTACGAGCTAGCCCTACCCCCTAATTTGCAACAAGTTCATAATGTGTTCCATGTGTCAATGCTAAGGAGGTATCATCGGGATGCCAGGCACATAGTGGAGTACGAGCAGGTGGATATGCAGCCAGATCTAACTTACGTGGAGAAGCCAGTAAGGATTATGGATAAGAAGGAGCAGGTGCTTCGGAACAAAGTGATCAAGCTAGTCAGAGTACTATGGCAGAATCATAATGTGGAAGAATCAACTTGGGAACTAGAGAGCACAATGCTAGAAAAGTACCCCCATTTATTTTCTGTTTGATTCCGGGACGGAATCCTTTTAAGGAGGGGAGACTGTAATAACCCCAAAATTTTCAACTTTTTGTAACCCTTGTGAATAGTATTTTAGCTGAATGAAGAAACTTTTCATGCCACACTATGTAGGGGTTCTGTTATGGATATTCTAGGATATTATTAGTACTCTATGAAGTATATAAGTGTATTTAAAGATCGTCAGAATCCAATTCCGAACACTTTGGTTTTTCCCGGAAATCCACAAGATACGGAGAGAATTGAGTATAAGGTAACAGGATAAAAAGGATTTAAATTAAAGGATTATAATAGAGGATCATAAAAAGGAATATAATGTATTGAGAAAGGTTAAGGGAACCTAAGTAATAAGATCCCGGGTATGATCCTTCAAACGATAAACGAGAACGAAAGTTAAGCAAACCGTATAACAGATCAGCGGTCATTAGGCAAACGATTAGGAAGTTAATCAAAGGGATTAGGGGGAATGATGTCATCCAACCAATAGAAAGAGGACAAGGAAGGGAGGATGACATCATGAGGATGACATAAGCATGACATGGGAAGGAAGGAGGTGTGGTAGCTTTGTAACCACACAATTTCAAGGGCAAGAAAGTAATTGACTAAATCAAATACAAAACAAGTCAACCAAGCCAAGTAAAAATCATTCTCATCAAAAATCAAAAGCAACCAAGGCATGAGTTCTTCATTTGCTCTCGGCTTTTAGCATTTTTAAAGGCATAGAATTTCAAAACTCAAGATCCAAGCCTCCTAAATTGGTAAGATAATTCCCTAATCATCTTCATGCTTAGTTAGGACTATATCATGAGTTTAAGCCATTAATTCTTTCTCAATCTTCTTCATTTAATCAAAGAAGAAGACAATGAATAGTGTTTTCAAGTTTTTAACTTGAACTTTTTCTTGTTTTCTTGAAGATCCAAGCATTCTTAAGACTTCTCAAAGCTTCTTAAGGCTTCCTAGCTCCACCCACCACTTCAAGGAAGGTATACCATCTCCAAACCCTAGATTCCTATATATTATAAGATGATTTTGATTAGTGGGTTGATATTGTAGTTTGTTGTTATGATTTAGAGTTTGGGATTTGGAATGGTAGTGAAATGGAATGGTAATTGTTGTGGTTTTGATTTAAAGGAACTTAAGTATGATTAAAGTTAAGTTTAAGCATAAGTATGAATGATTAAATTGAATTGGTTGGGGTTGTTATGATGTGATAAGGATGGATGTTGGTTGTATGTTGTATTTGAGGATGGTTTGTGGTTGGTTTTGTATGGTTTAAAATTTGGAAATCGCGTAAACATAGCCGTCGTAACGTCCGATTTTCTTTGGACTGTTTTTGTGCATAGCATTAGGACCCGAGAACCCCCTGCTAGATTATGACCACTGCCATGTTTAGATAGCTCATGTTACGAGCTTCGTTTTGATATGTAGTTCGTTCGATTCCGATGCACGGTTTAGGAGAAACGACCGTTTCAAGTAACGGCGTTTCGCGAACGAAACTTTTTCCCTCGCCTTACTTTGAAATGTAGGTTAAAGACCAAAAAGGGTTAATTAATGTATGAAACATTTATGGTAAGTGTGTTAGGCAGTTGGTAAGACATTCGCGAAGGAATCGCTTTAAAACTCGTAAAGGTTAAATTATTAAAAATGGTGGAGCCGAGGGTACCCGAGTGACTTAAGCGAATCGGTGAGCGCAAAACAAGCGTTAGAGTCTAAGTTAGTTAAAGTATAGATTTACAAGTGATTTTGGTTTAATTCCAACTTACTTGTTGTTTATAGGTTACCAGACTCGTCCCGAGCCTTTCTCACCCCCAAGTCGCTCAGGCAAGTATTCTATCCGTTATACTGTTGTTGTGATGTATACATTTGTATATGCATGATCTTGCGATAAATGCATATTGGTTATTTAGCAAATTCTTGCGATATATTGTAGCATGTGATATGGTATATATGCATGCCTGTTTCATATTCTTGAAATATATATCTGTTGGTTCAGTTGATAATACCTATGCTAGAGGATAGCGGTAACTTGCATATACCCTTAGTATAGGGACCCAAAGGTGAAAATATTTTCTAAAACCGGGAGTCGAGGATCCCGAGTAGATTTTTGTATATATGGATATGGATATATATATATATATATATTTATATATATATATGGTTATAGTTTTTCCAAACTATTAATCGAATAAGGTTTATTCGATAACATTAAACTTTATTTTATTATTGAATATTATTTCGAATATTATTCGAAGGCGTATGACTCCTTTTGTTTATTTATCTGAATATTACTTGAATATTCATCGGAAGGCTTATGACTCAGTTTATATTATTTAATGAATATTATTTGAATATTCATTTGAGGATCTATGACTCCGATTATTTGTCGAGGTATATTCTTTATTTTATTAAAGAATAAGGTGTCAATAATCAAACTTATTTTCGATTATTCAAATAAAGATAGTACTTTCATATAAGTATATCTTTGGTTATTTAATACTCGTTTCAAGTATAAGTTTTAATACTTCTACTTCAATTATTTTTATAAAGATTATTCTTTATGGGAATATTATTTAAATATTAACATTCAGTCATTTTCTAAATATTCTGGGGACTGATTTACTTCATTAAATCAGTTTTACTCCAAACACTCTTTAAAGTGTTTTCGAGTCTTTAAAATGATTTTCAAAAGTTAGAGCGGATCCCAAAACTATTTTTATATTTAAGATCTTCCTTTTAAAAAGGGGATTTAAATACTCGCTCAAAACATGGGGGATCCAGCTCGGTGGTGTGTTTTATATTCGCAACAAGGTTGCTGTCTTGGTAAAAGAGTTTTTGATTACTTACCCAATATTCGGGAAGTAAAATTCTTGGAACAAGTTAATCCATTAACAGGCATCGCCTGGGAAATATCGGTGAGTTTTCCTTTCCAACTAGATACGACTTCTTGTTGGAGCCGTATCAACAAGTTTCTACTTGGGGAAAGGGGGAACGAGCTTTACGTTTCAGAGTCATGGATTTCATCTGAACTAGGAGTGGCGTAAGTGGTCGAGTAGCGCCGGCCCAGCCTTATTATATTGGCCCAAATGGCCTGGAAGTTCCGCTAAGGCGGTCCATTCCTTAGGAGTTCAGTGTTCGGTTGACAAGTAAATCCGACAGGTTCTCCTCTACATGTAGAAAATGGTGGGGTTGTACTACTACGACTGATCATCGTAAGTGGTCTTCCTGGCGCGGTAAACTCCCGTAATGAGTTCATCATCCATTTGGATAATTCTGCAACACTACCCGTAGCATTTCGATCGAAAGGCTACTAATGGGTGGTTGCCGAAGCATTGACAGGGTCAAACATTTTTATTGGTGTATCCATTGAATGAAGTATCTCGTAACTTCATCTCTTTTCAAAATATTTCAAAGATCAAATATTTTCAAGTTTTATTTGTGGTCTCATCTATGGGATGACCTCGTGAATCTTATAATACTTTGAACGGTGATAGTTCAAGTAGCTTTATAAATGGTATAAGTATAGTGAAGTAATTGGTAACTTCATCTTCTTTTAAAACTTATATCCAGTAAGTAATTACCTTACTCATGATAGAGATTCTAGTAAGTATCCATTTAGATACTTGTATTATTGTTATCACTACATATTATCTTGCGAGCTGTAAGGCTCACTCTTGCTTTATTTCTTCATCACACAACAACAGTTAGGAGAGATGGCCAGACTCCAGCAGACCCAGCGCAAGCGCGTGGGAAGCGTCCCCCGTCTTCCCGATGATGTTGTGGCTGCTATAGCTGCAGAGGTAGATCTATTGGTAGATCAGGCATTCTATTTTTGAGAATCAATTATGTATAATTATAACTTGTGGCAGATAATGGCAATTAACTGTAAATTTATCAAGTAATCATTTTGGGTTGTAATAACTTTAAATGGTGGATTCAAAGACTTGTACTTATTTCAATTTCATCTCTGAGACTATAACGAGTTGTGGTGTGTGTTAGTGTGGGGTCACAGCATGAGGTTATTTATTATTAATTAAGTGAAGTGATATTGTGGAAAGAAAGACCGTGACAACCCGGATCCCCGACCCCGGATCTGGGGGTGTTACACTTCTCCTGTAACAAACTTCTTGACTATCTCAGCTTTTGAAGGAGCTTGTAGAGGTGCATGTCCAGAAGGACCAGTTGTATCAGCATCTATTTTTGTAGCAGCATTACCAGTATCATCAACATTTGCAGCATCAGAACTTACAGAGTCAACATCTTTAGCATCCTCTAATAAAAGAACATTATGAGAGGCTATGGAGGCTTCAACATCATCCTCTAAGTGCTGATCTCCAACTAAGTTCTGATCAACAACCATATTCTGATGCTCACCTAAAATCTGATCTTCAGTATCTAGATGCAGAGAAGGTGTTGTAGGCAATTCTGGATTAAAATCAGCATCAGAAATTGGTGTTGTTGGTGGAGTGACTTGAGTTGGTGGAGCTTCTAGATTCAAAACCTGAGGCACTTCCAAGTTATGTATGTCAATTTCATCACTTGGCCCCTGGGTATCAGCATGAACTGAAGATTGATGAGTTGCATGAAGGTCTGGATCAGCACTAGGAGAATTGTGGGCTTCAACAGGGTCTTGTGAGATCAGAGATTCCTGACCCCTTTATTAGCTGCTGCTTCCATTCCTTTACCGGAATGTTCAAACCTTTTTGCCAATGATTTAAATCTTTTAGCTTTTAAGGAGACTGTAGGAGCTGTATCATCAGAATTACGCTTTCTAAGCCTTTTTAGGGGCCTAGAACTCCCAATATCAACATACTCCTGAGAAGAGACCTTCTCAGCTTCTAGAACAACAGGTTCTGATACAGGAACCTGTTCCTCAACATCTGATTCATCTCGCAGAATGAATCTCCTTCTCTTCTGTTGTGTTTGTGGTACTTTTTTAGTCCTCTTAGGTTTGGAAGATGAAGGCTGCACTGTAGGATCTGAAGGTTGAGGTTGAGAAGTTTGAGGTGGTTGAGTAGAGGTGGTAGGTGCTGATGGATGAGGTTCAGATGGTTGAACATCAGGATATAGTGCAGTGTATTTAACTGGATCATAGTTGATTAAGGCTTGTTTGACAGAAAAAGGAATTAAGAGGGGTCTTAACACAGCCTTCTTATTATCAGTAGATAATAAGTCATTAAAAGCTCTTTTAGCTAGTCTGAATGATGAAATTAATTCACTAGCATTTCGGGGCTTATTATCACAACGGTAACTATAAATAAGCTGACATAATCTAGCAAAATAAACAGTAGTTCTATCTTCTGTCATTTTATCCCCAATAAAACCTAAGATATCACTTGCATAGTCAAAATCAGTTTGATTTATGAGAGCATACCCGATTTGTTGGCTGAATATGGGAATTGCATCAAAATTGGAACATTTGTTTGCAAAAGCCTTGGTTATGCAATCAAATAAGAAATTCCATTCCCTCCTTATGAAAGATCTCTTCAACTGGCCCAGCTTTGCCAATGTCTTCTCATATCCCAGACTGGCCATCATGTTTTGAAGAACTGGTTCTTCAATAGTAGAATAGACACAATTCTCAGGTAGCTGCAGTGCTTGTCGAACCGTAGACAATGTCACAACATACTCATCCTCCCCTGATGAAAAAATAATACTTGGGGACCCTTGAGCACCACCATCATCATATACACCGCTTCTCCAGAACTCCAGTACTTGAGTACCAGAGACTGCTACGGGTTCAGTCAGAGCATACCCAATATCAGAACTAGCAAGAAAGTCCTGAATGAAGTGAAGTTCAGATGGGGCTTCTGACTTGCTAAGAATAGCAGAGAAGTTATTAGGAACAAACGTAGCTCCATCAAAAATTATGTCCTTGGGTGCCATGAGAAATACATGAGAGAAAAAAATTGCCTGTAAGGTGTTTGATAGAATGTCTGTATAAAAAATCATCAGTTGATGAGAGAGAATAAAAGTAAAAAGAGAGATATAAAATATGAAAGTAAATAAAAGATTGTACAATCTTTTCTCTCTTTTACTTATACACGGTAAAAAAAGTAACCGTTGAAACACCTTTCAGACATGCAGCATTAAAAGATAATTAATGGGCACAGGTATTCATGAATCATTACTTATCACATGCAGTTTTTCAAGGAGAAAAACCGTTCCACTTACCAAGTAATCCCATTAATCAAGGATGTTCAGTTTTATTTTAAATTTTAAAACTATTCCTACGAAATAAATTATTATTACTGCTATACCGATATTCTGTAAAAATATGACCAATGAGAGAATGACCATAAATAAACCAAGTAAACAAATACTGCCACGTCAGAATCAGAACTTGATTTGCATCAGAGCTAAAAAGGTCATCAGAATATGGTTAGTATCACGATTTAATAAATCATCAGAATATGAAACGACTCAGAGACAAAATCTTGCAAAAAGATAAAATTTCATTAATATATTAAGCAAATACATTTCATGAAACTTAAATTACATGCTTAAAATTACAAGATTGTCCTAAGCTACGAATCCTAACATCAACAGCTTTAGTCCTAAGCTAAGAAGCCAGACAAAGCTGACGGTGAAGAGAAACAGATAGATAACAATTATTTCTTCTTCCTACTCTCAACAAAGAGAACAGCAAGACGAATGATTTGCTCATGCTGTCGGAGAGCTTCTCTCCTTTCTTCTTCCAGACACTCAAGATGGCGATGATAGTCCATGTAGAAGAATAAGAGGTATGTGAGAACCTCTTGGGGAACTGAGTCCCAGATTCCATCAGGAATGGCAGTGACATGCCACTCCCGCTGCCACTCAATACAGCTCAACTTTATTTTAAAAGTGTCATAGTTCAGGACCAAGTTGAAACGAACCATGTTTTTGATGAGGATGTAAAAAGAGTGAGTTTGAAAGAAAATGAGAGATGTGTTGGCTGGAATGAGGTGTTGGTTTATATAACCAATAGAATACTAAGAGACGCAAGGAAAATTGAATGGTTATAGGTAAAAATAATTATGCCTCGTCTCCCTAGACTGATGAGAATAATAACAGCCATTGGAAGCTTAAAACAGGATTCAATGCGCACACGAAACAAGTAAAAATTACTGTGCATAGACAGGTACCACTAACCCAAATTATGTTGACTGTTAATATCTCACCCAAACACATTCTGATGTTAAATAAGACTGTTTCAGATTTTAACCACAAATAAGTCAAGTAAAGAATCATGATTTAATATCAGAACTTAGACTTAAATCAGAACTTAACAATCATCAGAACATGATTCCTTAACTCGAAAGGTGAATGCTGAAAGAGATATGTCCTAAGTCCAATCTCGTATGAGGATTTAGGAATAACTTTTATGTAATTTGTTTTGATTTCATTGATATTAATAAAAGACTTGTTTTGTTTTTATTACGGGCTCTATCTATTTAAGTGTTTAAATAAGATATACCATAGTTTAGAGTAAAGGTTTTTATGGATTATGATGAGATCATAATAGTGAGACCTAAAAGATGATAACTCTAAACTTAAATAGTTCCTGGACATAGGATTACCAACTGGTAATTAATAATTCGTAAAGATTGGTACATACTATGCTTGCTCCCTTCAGGAGGATGTCTGTTCTCATAGGCATATGTGTGGTGACACTATAGCTAGTATGTAGGTGCTTATTAGGGAATAAGTTCACTGAACATGACTCGATAAGTTGAACAACTAATGGAGATTACTCACGTGTCAATAGTTATTCACTGAGTGATAGTTGTACAAGTGTCCTTAGACTTGAGATCGTTAAAGGTATCTTATATATAATGAATTGTGCTTTGGTTTAGTCCTTAGTCTCAAGGACATCCATTAGGTCTATTCCGGGCATAGGGATTTATGTATAGAGATAGTAAACGTCAATAGAGGATCTACCCCTTCCAGTATAGGAAGAGAATATCTTATGTTATTCTTAGTATACGAGTTCTGGAATCTCAAGCCAGAGTGTATGAAATTAGAAAGGAGTTTCTAATTTGCATTAATATGAACTTTGCATTATGAATAAGAAATCATATGATTAAATTTGATAGGCTTGACACGAGATCCATGCCTTGTATTTATTCGGGATATTATAAGGGTAGAAGGAATTCATTGTACGGTAACTAGTCACTGACAGGTTCTTGATATTCTAAGCAGTGAATTCATATTATCCGGATAGTCGCGATATGTTGAGAAGCATCACTCACGATGTAGAATAAATATAATTAATTAGTTAATTATATTTAGTGAATTTTAGTATTCATGTAAATAATTAATAAAAGTTTATTATTATTTATTTCTACTACCGGCATAATATTGAACCTACAGGGTCACACCATAAAAGAATATTTTCTTTGATGAAATAATGAGAGAGAATTATTTTCTAAATAGTTAAGAAAAAAAATAATGATTAAAATAGTTTTAATTATTATTAAAGCATTTTATGAAGATAAAATGTGGGGGTTAATATATACAAAGATATATTATAAAACCTTAGGAGAGCCCTATAAATAGAATGAGATGGATGGCTCATTAAAAAAAACATAACACACAATTTTAGTTTTGTGAAAACCCTAGCCTCCATCTTCTTCTTCTTCTCTCTCTCTCCCAAAAACTCCATTTTTATAAAAGTTTAGTTTTATAAAAAGGTTCATCGAAGAGGATCGTTCTTGGTGGATACCGGTAGAGTGCTTCACACACTGAGGAGCAACTGCTAGCACTCCAATTTTATAAAGCTTCGATTCACGAGGTATGGTTTCAATTCCTCAGTTTTTCCCTTTTATACGTTTTTCTATATGTGCGGTATATGGTTTTTACGGAATAAATTGTTATTTCACGCTTCCGCTCATCCGTAAATTCCATTATTGGCATCAGAGCTAGGTTTTGCATATATAGATTCATATAAAAATTTTCAGATTTTTTATGCATGTATGGAATTATTATGATTTTTGCAAGTTTATTTGGATTTAATTATGAATTAATTCGAAATAATTTTTGCATTAGATTTTGACTACTGGTCTGGGTTTTTACAAGTGTTGTAGATCATCTAGGTATTTTTTTCATAATTTTGTGATGTGTAGATTATTTGTTATGAATTTTTAAAATTGTTTTAATTAAAATTCATGAAATAATTATGCATGTGAATAATTATGATTAAAATTTGCACAAGGACCCATGGCTGATTTGGAATTTTTCTGCTACTCCCTGATTTAAGAAATCATATTATTTTGATTTTTATTAATTTATTAATTAAATGTTAATTAATTTATTAATAATAAAATTAAAATAATAACATATTAATAAAGAGTTATTAATAAGGGAGTAAAGGAAAAGGGGAGGTACTTCTTTTTTTTTTGTAACAACAAGAAAGACAAACAGACACGTCGCAGGAGAAGGAACAAAAAAAAAACTGCAGAGTCGGTTGTGCCAGGCGCGTGCGGCGCACGCGGGGTGGGGTGTGTGTTGCGCATTCCGTGAATGCGTTACACACTGTTGCGCATTTACGGAATGCGTACACACGTAAATGGCTCAACAATGTTGTAACGCATTACGTGAATGCGTTATAGACCTTGTAACGCATTACTGTAATGCGTTACAGCCCACCCGTCTTTTTAAAATTTGATTTTTGGGAGTTTCGTAACTCCGTTTTGGGCGTGCAATATATCGTTGGATTCGTTTTTCCGAGACGGATCTAATGGAGTGGTCAAATATCTTTATATAAAAGTGTTGAACTGTTTATATTCCCGAAAGTGTTTTAAAGCATGTTTTAATTGTTTTAATTGCTTTTAAATGCTATAATAAATCCATACATCAATATATCAATGTGTGACATGATATTACTTGCATGCTTACTTATTTATTTATTTTTATATATGAGATATATGCCTGTGTTTACCATGCGATGATAGATTTAGGTGAACTTAAATCAATATAAGGCGTGCTCTAGAAAATCTAGAATAGGAATCGTTTCTTACCTTGACAATAATATTATGAATACAATCATGAGGTTCTTGTGTTTATGAAACACGTAATTAAATATGAATTTTCAATTTTGAGAGAAAGGACGATTCTGTCAATAACAGATTTCTATCTGTAAGAAAGGGTTATTAAGTGACGCCTCTTGACAATGCTCCACCCGATCTGGGAATCATCTGATTATCGATTATTGATTTGAAATATTTAATTTAAAAGGAATAATCTCTTTATAATATGATTATGATTGTAACGTAATATAATCCCTCTAAAATTAAATAATATCAAGTAGTAATTGGCCAATGACACAACGAGCTTGTGTCGGTCATAGCCTTCCAACATGATAGAAAGTGGTTCTTATTTTTAAATCATTGTCGTTTTGTGCTACAGCCGAGGGATTTGATTTCGAAATAAGAAATACTTGTCTATTACATAGAGATGTGTACATTGAATTAGAATCTAAAGGTCGTTACGTGCTACAGCCGTGGGCCGTTGGAGACTGATTCAATTGTACGAAATGTTGGGTTAGACTTGACTTAGAATATTGAGTTTGTCGTGCTAAAGCCGTGACTCAATTATTCAAGAGGCTAAAATTATATTAGGGAATAACATAAGATGTAATTGACAAGAGTTGTCTGCCTATTGAACATCACATGACGTTTCGTGCTACAGCCGAGGTTGTGTAATGGAATGTAGGATCCCTATTCCCACTAGCATTATGAATGCCTAATTTTCACTTAGGGGGTGTATAAATTAGATAAACTAGTGGGAGCCACTTATGAATAAAGACCCGATTCATATAGTGTTTTGAAATAAAATTGAATATTTGCTAAGTGTTGTTATGTGTTTATCATTTACAGATTTACTATATACGTTATGTCTTCTGCACTATCACTCCGGAGTATACTAGATGCTCACAAGTTGACTGGTCCTAATTTTGCTGACTGGCTTCGAAACTTGAGAATTGTTCTCAGGGTGGAGAAGCTGGAATATGTGCTTGACTCACCTAAGCCTACTGAACCTGCTAACGATGCACATAATGATGAACATGTTATGTATCGTAAGTGGATAGATGATGTAAATGTTGCTCAATGCATCATGCTAGCTTTCATGAACATTGAGCTACAGAAGCAGCATGAGCATATGGATGCTCACACTATCCTTATGCATCTACAAGAGTTGTATGATGTGGCAGGGAGGACAGCTCGATATGAGATATCGAAGGAGCTGTTCGGTTGTAGGATGTCTGAGGGATCATCCGTGAATGACCATGTACTTAAGATGATCAATTTGATTGAACGTCTTGGACAACTTGGTTTTGCCATGGATGGGGAGCTGAGCCAAGACTTGGTCTTGCAATCACTTTCGGGTTCGTTTTCGCAGTTTGTTGTGAACTTTCACATGAATAAGCTGGATGTCAGCCTGGCTGAACTCCACAACATGTTGAAGACTGCGGAATCGAATTTCCCCCCTAAGAAGAGTTTTGTTCTTCTAATTGGTGAAGGTTCCAATCCTAAGATAAGGAAGAGGAACCTTCCAAGAAGAAGAAAGTAGGTGAAGAAAAGCCGGTTCCACCAAAAGCTGAAGACCCCAAGAGCAAAGTTGTTTGCTTTCACTGCAACAAGGAGGGGCACTGGAAGAGGAACTGCAAGGTTTACCTTGCAGAGTTGAAGAAGAAGAAGAGGAGTGAGACTACCGTTTCTGATTCAGGTATGTTCATGATAGAAATGAATATGTCATTAAGTCAAATTTCTACTTGGGTATTAGATACCGCCTGTGGTTCTTACATCTGCAATTCGTTGCAGGGACTAAGAAGAAGTAGGACTCTTGAGGAAGAGGAGGTGATTCTACTGATGGGAAATGGAGCAAGAGTTGCTGCTGAAGATGTAGGATCATTTCATTTATATATGCCTATGGGCAAGACTATTGTTTAAAATAATTGTTATTTTGTTTCCTCGATTGTAAGGAATATTGTTATTATTCCTATGTTGGATTTGGATGGTTTTTCATTTTATTATTAAGAATAATGAATGTTCTATCCTTAGAGATAATATTCTTTATTGACGTTGTATTTTAAATAATGGTCTGTATGTATGTGACATAATTTACTTCAGATTGAACAAACTAATAAAAGAAAAGGGATGATGAAAATCTCACTTTCTTTTGGCACTGCAGACTTGGTCATATTAGTGAAAATAGACTGCGGACATTGCATAAGGAAGGGATACTTGACCCCTTTTGATTTTGAATCATATCCTACATGCGAGTCTTGTCTATTGGGTAAAATGACCAAATCTCCATTTAGTGGACATGGAGAGAGGGCTGCAGATTTGCTAGGATTGGTACACACAGATGTATGTGGACCAATGTCTATGCAAGCCATGGGTGGATTTTCATACTTCATTACTTTCATAGATGATAGATCTAGATTCGGATACGTGTTTGATGAAACACAAGTCTGATGCCTTTGAAAAGTTCAAAGAGTATAAGTATGAAGTGGAGAAATAAACCAAAAATGGTATTATAACTCTTCGATCAGATCGAGGTGGTGAATACTTGAATGGAGAGTTTCTGGATTATCTCAAAGAAAAGGGTATAGTCTCCCAGTGGACTCCTTCAGATTGGTATCTGAAAGGAGAAATCGAACTTTGTTAGACATGGTTCGGTCCATGATGAGCTATGCGAATCTTCCAGTATTTTTATGGGGTTATGCATTGGAAACCTCAGCATATTTACTGAATAAGGTGTCTTTCAAATCTGTTCCTCAAACTCTATATGAGATATGGAAAGAAAGGAAACCGAGTCTTAAACACGTTAAGATTTGGGGATGTCCAGCTTATGTCAAGAAAGTTGACCCAGATAAGCTGGAATCTTGATCCGTAAAATGTAATTTTGTGGGATATCCTAAAGAGATTTTGGGGTATTACTTTTACACCGATCATCGGGTGTTTTTCTTCAGACATGCTACCTTCTTGGAAAAGGAGTTTATCCTTGAAGGAAACAGTGGGAGCAAAATTAAAGTTGATGAAGTTCAAGAAGCACAAACTACTACGGATCAAGTGGAAACACCTGTTCAGACTGAACAACCTTCTGTGGAACAGCCCGTTTGTAGGTCAGAGAGAGTGTCTCACCAACCTGAGTGGTATTATGGCCTTGTCATTGAGAATGACAATGAGTTGTCAATCATTGATGATGACAACCCTGTGACCTATAATGAGGCTATGAGTAGTGTTGACTCAGAGAAATGGCAAAGTGCCATGAAATCCGAAATGAAATCTATGTATACGGTATACAAAAGAAAGATTGGAGCAGATGGCCAGGTGGAGACCTTTAAAGCCAGGCTTGTGGCAAAAGGATTCAAACAAAGGCAATGGATTGACTTTGATGAAACCTTTTACCTGTAGCCCTGTTAAAATTAGTTCGGATTTTGCTTGCGATTGCTGCTTACTACGACTATGAGATCTGGCAAATGGCCAGATGGTTTTCTTTCCAAGGGAAATGAAAACCTAGTGTGTAAGCTGCTGTGAACCATATGTGGTTTAAAGCAAGCTTCTCGTAGATGGAACATCCGTTTTGATGAGACAATCAAAGAGTTTGGTTTTATAAAAAACGTAGATGAACCATGTGTCTACAAAAGGGTTAGTGGGAGCGCGGTAACATTTCTTGTATTGTATTGAAAGAGAGTTGACACGCATAACAACATAGCAGACCCACTCACAAAGCCACTTTCTGAAAGTCACTTTGATCGTCATAAAGACAAGATGGGTATTAGATACCAGAGTGATTGGCTTTAATACAAATGGGAGATTGAAAGAGATATGTCCTAAGTCCAATCTCGTATGAGGATTTAGGAATAACTTTTATGTAATCTGTTTTGATTTCATTGATATTAATAAAAGACTTGTTTTGTTTTTATTACGGGCTCTATCTATTTAAGTGTTTAAATAAGATATACCATAGTTTAGAGTAAAGCTTTTTATGGATTATGATGAGATCATAACAATGAGACCTAAAAGATGATAACTCTAAACTTAAATAGTTCATGGTCATAGGATTACTAACTAGTAATTAATAATCCGCAAAGATTGGTACATACTATGCTTGCTCCCTTCAGGAGGATGTCTGTTCTCATAGGCATTTGTGTGGTGACACTATAGCTAGTATGTAGGTGCTTATTAGGGAATAAGTTCACTGAACATGACTCGATAAGTTGAACAACTAATGGAGATTACTCACGTGTCAATAGTTATTCACTGAGTGATAGTTGTACAAGTGTCCTTAGACTTGAGATCGTTAAAGGTATCTTATATATAATGAACTGTGCTTTGGTTTAGTCCTTAGTCTCAAGGACATCCATTAGGT
Organism: Apium graveolens; assembly: GCF_009905375.1. Lineage (NCBI taxonomy): Eukaryota > Viridiplantae > Streptophyta > Magnoliopsida > Apiales > Apiaceae > Apium > Apium graveolens. Next base: position 218,134,819 of record NC_133656.1, read on the forward strand.
CTATTCTGGGCATAGGGATTTATGTATAGAGATAGTAAACGTCAATAGAGGATCTACCCCTTCCAGTATAGGAAGAGAATATCCTATGTTATTCTTAGTATGCGAGTTCTGGAATCTCTAGCCAGAGTGTATGAAATTAGAAAGGAGTTTCTAATTTGCATTAATATGAACTTTGCATTATGAATAAGAAATCATATGATTAAATTTGATAGGCTTGACACGAGATCCATGCCTTGTATTTATTCGGGATATTATAAAGGTAGAAGGAATTCATTGTACGGTAACTAGTCACTGACAGGTTCTTGATATTCTAAGCAGTGAATTCATATTATTCGGATAGTCGCGATATGTTGAGAAGCATCACTCACGATGTAGAATAAATATAATTAATCAGTTAATTATATTTAGTGAATTTTAGTATTCATGTAAATAATTAATAAAAGTTTATTATTATTTATTTCTACTACCGGCATAATATTGAACCTACAGGGTCACACCATAAAAGAATATTTTCTTTGATGAAATAATGAGAGAGAGAATTATTTTCTAAATAGTTAAGAAAAAGAAATAATGATTCAAATAGTTTTAATTATTATTAAAGCATTTTATGAAGATAAAATGTGGGGGTTAATATATATAAAGATATATTATAAAACCCTAGGAGAGCCCTATAAATAGAATGAGATGGATGGCTCATTAAAAAAACATAACACACAATTTTGGTTTTATGAAAACCCTAGCCTCCATCTTCTTCTTCTCTCTCTCTCCCAAAAACTCCATTTTTATAAAAGTTTAGTTTTATAAAAAGGTTCATCGAAGAGGATCGTTCTTGGTGGATACCGGTAGAATGCTTCACACACTGAGGAGCAACTGCTAGCACTCCAATTTTATAAAGCTTCGATTCACGAGGTATGGTTTCGATTCCACAGTTTTTCCCTTTTATACGTTTTTCTATATGTGCGGTATATGGTTTTTACGGAATATATTGTTATTTCACGCTTCCGCTCATCCGTAAATTCCATCAAATGCCTATTTCTGTAATTCTTCACACAAATTCTGATTTCGTTTCGTCAGAACTTAATCATCAGAACTTCCATCATAACTTGTCCTCATAATTTATACCAGTGACACTTAACCTGTTCATCTAAAACCACATTTATCACCACAGTAATTTTCTTCATTCATATGGAGTGTATGTGTGTGCAGTAAGCTAAATATCAGATAAAAATTAAAGTCTGATTCACTTCAGTACATCTTAGAAATAAGGCATAACTAAGAACTTTGCTCAAAATCTGTCATGATTCTGAAGTTTACTTTAGAATGAGTTCATGCATGAGTCCACCTCAACTGTTTTGTGCTCATTTTATGCATCTTTTGAAATTCTATTTTATAGTGGCTTCTCAGTGTAAGTGAGTCACGACTGCTTATCAGAATTTATGTTATTATCAGAGTATTTCTCCAGTAATCATAGAGTGTGAAAAGTCACCAAGAAAATATTTATTTGCTTTTTTGATGCATATTACTTAATACCAGCAATGCACTTGGGTCTTCCCTTCCATATTTTTACTCTAGATCTCAAAGGAGTACCTGATTTTAATTTCTTTTCTTTTTCTTTTGATAAATGAGGTTTATCAGCACTTAGTACATCCATCGGATTTACAGACATCAGAACTTAACAGATAAGAAGCATTATTCTAGTTTTTGACTTAGTAATAAGATAGAAAAAGTAAACTTAACTAGCTCAATATCAGAATTTGCTTGTGTTAAAATATTTCCACATAAACAATTACTTCAAATATGGGATCTTTAGTTTATTAAAGACTACTAGGTCAGCATCTAGCATAGTTATCCTCATTGGATTGAATAGTCACAGAAGCATGCATATCACTATCAGAGTTTAGAAATTCACATCAGACAACAATCAGTACTTAAGCAATTTTCAATTAAGCACAGAATACACAAAGATAGTAATATCTGTAAATACTGATTATAAAATCTGATGAAACAGAACATAAACTAAGCAGACTTAGAGAAAGAACTTGAAATCATTCCAAGTTCATTTACCAATCTTGTAAAAGTAGCTTCACACAGTGGTTTTGTGAAGATATCTGCTAGTTGTTGATCTGTTGGAACAAAGTACAATTCCACTGTATCTTCATCCACATGTTCCCTTATGAAGTGGTACCTAATGCTGATGTGCTTTGTCATTGAGTGTTGAACTGGATTACCTGTCATAGCATTAGCACTATGATTATCATAGTAAATAGGGATTTTAAAATATGTTAACCCATAATCCAGTAACTGATTCTTCATCCAAAGAATCTGTGCACAACAGCTTCCTGCAGCAATGTACTCTGCTTTTGCAGTTGATGTGGAACCACCGTGACGCGGGCTAGAGTCAGCTCCATGTTGTTGATGATGAAGGTAATGAGCACTTATTCTGATTCATACTTCATGCTCTATTGATTTTCTTCTTACGCCTGCATGATTTCAAGAATCATTCTTGTGGTGTTGTCCATAATTTTTAATACACGTGAGAATGAAACCCTAGCCCGTGTTTATGTATATATGCACTTGGTATTTTCAGTAATAATAATATACATATAAATATATTTAATTTTGTGTGATGTTAAGGTTAACTTGTGATGCCCTCAATCTCGGGGTTAGGAAATGAGGACCCACACACCTTTAATCTAATAATTAAATAAGCATAAACCCCGATTAACTACTAACAGGATCAAACAGGATAAAGTATGAGACAAGATTACAACTACTAATCAGAAAATATAACTTACAACCTCAAAATAATAATAAATAAACATAATCGATTCCGGCTTGGAACCGACAGATAACCCATTGTATCTTTACAATTTTCCTTCTAAGCGCTTGCTCACTCAGAAATACCACTACCTGCTCTGGAAACCGGAAGCCCTCAACACAATAGGGACCACCAGGTACGCTCTTACGAGCAGTACGCCTAAGCCTGGCCATCTTCTTGCTTAACTGCCATGGTTAGATTAAAATGAAATATATGAGTATAACACTCAGCAAGTAACTATAAAGCAGTTCTATGATATAAAATCCACAATATACTTTACCAATCTCAGGGCATTCTACTTTATTTGCTTTAGGTGGCAGATTTCCATCTTTTTGGCTAAGGAAGGGTTATGAAGGAAAAATGTAAGGCTTTCAAGGAACAAGGCTCAAAGCAGGGTGAAAGCCGACATTCATCACAAATCATTAAAGCATCAGAACAGATCTTTCAGAAAAAGGAAAGCAACAATATTTCACTATATGGAATCAATTATATGATCAACAGATTAAAAATCAGGGTTCTCGAGCTTTAAGCTTCGTATTATCACAATCAACTCTTTTCACAACAATATAAACCATTTTTTATTTTCAAGAATCAATTATTGAACATGAAGTTTCAGTTCCATTTTAAGTAATCAACATAGAACCCTTGATTGGATAACTTTATCTTTCATTTCATTATAATACGGGTGATCAGCCTGTACCGACCTCCATCCGGTCTTTAAGATACCAATCGGCATAATTTCAGCCTTAAGTTGGACTAGCCCCGCTAGCCTCTTACCATGACTGGACTAGTCCCACTAGCCTCTTACGTCCCAATCCAATCCATCAGGAATTCGTTTGGAAAACCTTGAGTTGGAAAAAGTAGATTTTCTAAATTCATTTTATCATTACTAAGAATATGAAATCATTCGGACTCTTTCAAGTCGAAACTCATTATTGAGTCAAATTTCAAGAAATCAAAGTTAAGGAAGTGATGCAAAGACAAGCAAGGAACAACTCCAAGGATTCTGAATCAGGGATAACAAGGTACTTAAATTAGAAGGATCAATATCTGTTTCAAGGATCAATAGGGTGATCAAGAAATAAGGTATCATTACAAAGGGTTCGTAAAGGTAATTATAGGGTTTATAACAGTTCATGGCTTAACAAATATCTTGAACAGGAAAGACAGATTACCAAAGGGTCGAATCCGTAAGCTTATCATTAAAAGTTTAACAAGATCAAAGACAGGGTATCTCAAGTCATTAACAGGGGTTTATTAATTAAACAGTTCCATACTCTACATGGTATGAACAATAACCTCTCTATAACCATTTTCACAAGTAATGAGAGTTACTTGCCTGAATTCGCTTTCCTGAAGGTTGAACTACTGCCACCTAGTATACACTTTCCTTTCCTAGCCTGAATGCCCTTACGCTCCGAATCTACAATAAAAACCAAAATCTTAATCAATTTCTCAACTCTCGTTCCCGGAACGATCACTCAATACGATAGCTCGATTGTACTCTTGACTCAATATACGAGTATAGCTTATACACATAAGCACATAGCACATCACACATCATATACTTTATTCTTAACCTTTACACCTTTATATATACTCGACAATCGACTTAAATCATACTGGTATAGCTCTTACGAGTACATGATTTATTCACGACTAAATCTTTTGCGACCATAACTGTCACTTAGAGTTCTTTGATAATAAACCACTTTATTTCCTTTTCTTTTATTCTTTAATTCGAACCACAACAACCACAAATAAGTCACCTATCTCCTAGAATTTCACATGCAATTACTTAGCAAGGTATTGGAACCAATTCATTCGCTTTTCTACTTTTATTCCATTCGGCTATACACATAAAACACAACCACGTATACTCAAATTCAATCTCATATAATCAAATACAATTAACCTCTTTGGTAAGCATATTACAAGGGTCTTTTCACAATTATGTTGTATTCTTTTAATCCAAAAACCGAATCAAAATTCAACACCCTCTTTAATTATCAAATTCGAACATAGCATAATCCAATCAAAGTCATGCAACCAAGTTCTTATTAGTAACTAAGATAATTAGCATATATTCTCACAAAAATCCACTTAATTATCTTTTAACCATATGACCCATTCGGATTTTTCAATAAATCACACATGCAAAGATCAATTTTAACATGCAAAGTTTTATATCACATTTCCAACTTGTTTTAAACCTTAACTTAGTCATTCAAGTCATTTTCATCAAAATTTTTGAAGCACAAAACCAAACATCACCTAATGACTCAAACCTTATTCAATCAACATGCATGCATTCACTTAATCATCAAATCAATCTCTTCTAAACCCATTTTTCATTCAGCTAAATCATGATTTACAATCTCAAAGATCAAACAATGACATCCATTACTTGTTCTTCTTTAAAACTAACATGCAATCATATTCTACACTAATTAAGCTTAGTTTACACTAAGATCAAGCCATCAAATCTAATTTCCTTTTTTATTAGTACAATGCCGAACTAAAAACCTACATGCAACCTTCAAATTTGATTTCCTAAGCATCAAATAACTTACACACACATCAAACAATCAAAACAATCCATTTTCCATCACATACTCACATTTCAAAGGAAATACCAAAAACCCTTTCTGAACTTTCAAGAACCAAAACATGCAAGGCTCAATATCACATTAACACATCATTAAAATTTCATTGGCTCTCCTTGGATCATGGCCGGTGGTGGTCGAACTTAAGAGTGCCCGTAACGGGTCTCCTCTTGAGTTTTAAACCACAAAATCTTCTTGAATCTACTCTTATGATCTTGTATCAAGAAATTGATTTCCTTGAACACAACCATAGAGATGATTACCCAAAAACACTTACACAAACACTTACATGCAAATTGAATTTGAGAAGTATACCGAAAATAGAGGCTATAGATGGTAATATCTTTGAGTTTGAGTGAATATTGGGTGTTGCATGCAAGAGAGAGAGAAGAGAGATGGAGAGAGCCGATAGAGAGAGAGAGAGAGAGTGAGAGTGTTCGAGAGAGAGAGAGGGGAAAAGAAAGTGAGGGAGAGGGGGAAAGAGTGCTCACGGAAAAAGAAAGGAAGAAGGGGGGAAGAGAATTTATATTGTATTAGGGCCAAGGGTATTTTAGTAATCTACTAAATCCCTTTTTGAGTTTGATTAACCTTTCTTTTTACTCAAATAAAATAAAAATCAAATATAAAATATATCTCTCTCGGAAAGTCAAAAATTATTGCAAATGACAATTTTAATACGTAGATCTCGAAATTAGCTTTCCAACCATTACTCATAATAAACTTTTGAGCGAACGGTTGATTTTATATGATTTTCGCCAGTTCGTGCTAGTAATAGCATTTTATCACATAAAAATCAATTTAAAATACAACGACCAACAAATAAATCTGTCCCTTATTTTTAAAAATTCTCTAGGACTATTATGACAATAACAGAACAAATCCCATACTTTTATCTTACTCAGATAATTTTATAAAAATGCGCGAAGGTTAAATAAACCTTTATTTAAATCAAATAATTCCCTTAAATTCATAAAAATGTCACAGATCACGTAGTCATGCACACAGACAAGCAATCACACACATACGAACATATAACAACTCATGTCTGATCAGAAAATTCGTCATTCTTTAATCTTTATCCTTTTCTACGCGTACCGGGTCTGTTAGGTCACACACACTGTAAAAGGGGGGTTGAATACAGTGTATAGCACAATCAAATCGAATTCAAAGAACACAAGTAACATAAAACAAACTTTATTAAATTTTGTTACAATATGGAACTGTCCTCTCTCAGTGATGAACAAAATATCACGAGAGCTGCTAGGGTTACAATGAATATTATTCTCGATAATGATAACACATATAGCCCTATGTCTGTGTTTATATACTACACAGTTACAAGATAATCGCTAATTGATATGGAATATAATTCTGCTTCCTAAAATATATCAATCAGATATCTTTTCTTCCAAGTATTCTATTCTTCATAGAATTCCTTCTTCATGCATATCTCTTCTTGCGTTTGTCTTGTTCTTCTTTCATTTCAATCAGCCGCCTTCCTTATTTGAAAGTTTCCTTAAGTCCTGATATTATCTCCTGATAAATATATTCTGAACCTTAAGTTCTGATAACTTAAGTTCTGACTTCAGTATAAGTGCTGATTTCCAGTTAACTACTGATTTGTCCTGTTTAAGTAAGATCTGAAAACTAAACACAAATCATATTAGACATGACATTATCAAATATATCTAACAATCTCCCCCAACTTGTAAATTAGCATAATATACAAGTTTAACAGATATTTGATGATGTCAAAAATATTAAGTACAAATGCATGAGAATTTGACTAGATAACTACAACTTACAGTCCTTAAAGTTTTACCAACTTTAACTGCTGATAACAACTTCAATCTGTACACACATCAGAATTTGAGCAGTTGTAGATCTTGACTTGGCTTCACTTTCTGATCTCTTCAATATCATGAGTTGTTCTGACATAGTTCTTTAACAAATATCTCTCAGCATATCTGAGTTCATCAATCATCCTCCTTTTAGCATCTTTAAGCTCTGCAGTATCTTCACCAGTTTGGAAGATAGCATATTTGAGATCATTAATTTTTGCTTTTGTCAACTCCTGATCTAGTCTGATGACATAGGCTTTGTCAGACTCTAGATTGAATTCAAGTCCCTTAATACCAAGATATGTTCTGATCTTTGCAGTATTAGGCTTCATATCAACAGTATCACCCTTGTGATCTCTGTACTTAGGACAGTATGTGCTGTCAGACTTCACAGAATAAAGCTTCTTATGTCTCTGAATTTGAGTCTTCAAATAATTTGCAGCACTTTCTGTTAATCTGTCCTTCACTTGAAGTAAGAATAAAACATGTTCTAGTTCCTCAAAATACTTCAGTGGTATAGCATTTTCCCTTATATGGTAAACCCTTCCATCTATTATGAAATATAATAAGATGTGTTCTTTCAAGAAGGTATGGTAAACCATTTGTACAGATTCAAGCTGATTCAATCTTTCAGGAGTTGCTCCAACACTTGGTTCACTTAAGGAAGTTGGATCATTGGTTGTGTTTTGCACTCTTCTTTCATCAGAACTACCCAATCCAGATTTATCTCTTGCTTCCTTTCCAGTAACCACTCTTGCTTCAAAACTACTTGCTGCAGTCTTCAAAGATTGAGTCTGTTTGGCTTTAGTGAATCCTGGTAGGAGTAACTTTGAGGATTTAACATGAGAAATGCCAGAGATTTCCTTTAACTTATCTTCTGATATCAAGCCAACCTGAGCTATGTTAGAGGTTGCTTGCTTCATAGTTATATCAGAACTTACTACATCTTGACTCTGAATAACTTGATCCATGTCAGAGGTTGTCTTAGAAATCTTCTTTGAAGCCAGAGTAAGATTAGCATCTTCATCAGATATTTCTTCATCCATAGGAGGCACATAAACCTTTACAGGTTCACCAACTTTTTCTTTGCCCTTGGACCTTGGATCTATCTGCAATTGTGATTTGGCCTTGGTTGTCACAGGATTTTTCCTTTCTCTTATCATAGTGCCTTTAGCCGTAGAAAGTTTCTTTTCAACAACAGAAGCTTCAGATTTGGAGATGATTTTTTCTAACTTAAGTCTAGCTTCTTTTTCCTTTAGACTCTCAAAGTCCATTCCTGGATTTTCTTTCAGAAATAACTGTCTTAAAATTTCTTCATCAAGTTCCAAGAGTTCATCAGAACTTATCCTTTTACCAGTATCAGAAGTTATTCTTCTCCCAGTATCAGAACTTGTTCTTTGACTTGTAGGTCCAGTTCTACTTGATGAGAGACCTCCACCTTGACCATGACCTCCACCCATTCCACAGTTTCCCGGGTCATTACCATCATCCTTTTTCTTCAGTGTCTTAATAGGTTTGCATTTGGACTTAATTACCTTCTCCCCCTTTTTGGCATCAGCAGGTAAAAGAAGAGAGACAAGCAATTCCACTGAGGATTGGATCTCATTGAGTTGATCTTGCTGAGAAGCTTGATTTTTTAAAATGTCATCAATCCGAGATTGTTGCTTCTCTTGGGTTTTCTCAATGTAGGCAATTCTGTCAAAGGTAGGTTTGAAAAACATCTTCTTATCCAGCTTGACAACTGTATCTTGCTGATTCAAGGATTCTTGAATCTTGTCCACCTTGGCCTGGGTTATAGATTGTTGACCTTGAAGGTGCTTTGTACTAAGTGCAGTAACTCTTAGCTGTGTCTTTAAATCATCATTGACTAGCATCTCATCAGCCTTTGCCTAGTGCTGAGCAAGAATCTTTTCTGAAGGAACAAAACTGACTGAGTTCCATTCTTTAGTCCACTCCTGTCCTCTAGGAGTTTCAATCCAAGGGACTGGTGCTTCTCCTGTAACAAACTTCTTGACTATCTCAGCTTTTGAAGGAGCTTGTAGAGGTGCATGTCCAGAAGGACCAGTTGCATCAGCATCTATTTTTGTAGCAGCATTACCGGTATCATCAACATTTGCAGTATCAGAACTTACAGAGTCAACATCTTTAGCATCCTCTAATAAAAGAACATTATGAGAGGCTATGGAGGCTTCAAAATCATCCTCTAAGTGCTGATCTCCAACTAAGTTCTGATCAACAGCCATATTCTGATGCTCACCTAAAATCTGATCTTCAGTATCTAGATGCAGAGAAGGTGTTGTAGGCAATTCTGGATTAAAATCAGCATCAGAAATTGGTGTTGTTGGTGGAGTGACTTGAGTTGGTGGAGCTTCTAGATTCAAAATCTGAGGCACTTCCAAGTTATGTATGTCAATTTCATCACTTGGCCCCTGGGTATCAGCATGAACTGAAGATTGATGAGTTGCATGAAGGTCTGGATCAGCACTAGGAGAATTGTGAGCTTCAACAGGGTCTTGTGAGATCAGAGATTCCTGACCCCTTTATTAGCTGCTGCTTCCATTCCTTTACCGGAATCTTCAAACCTTTTTGCCAATGATTTAAATCTTTTAGCTTTTAAGGAGACTGTAGGAGCTGTATCATCAGAATTACGCTTTCTAAGCCTTTTTAGGGGCCTAGAACTCCCAATATCAACATACTCCTGAGAAGAGACCTTCTCAGCTTCTAGAACAACAGGTTCTGATACAGGAACCTGTTCCTCAACATCTGATTCATCTCGCAGAATGAATCTCCTTCTCTTCTGTTGTGTTTGTGGTACTTTTTTAGTCCTCTTAGGTTTGGAAGATGAAGGCTGCACTGTAGGATCTGAAGGTTGAGGTTGAGAAGTTTGAGGTGGTTGAGTAGAGGTGGTAGGTGCTGATGGATGAGGTTCAGATGGTTGAACATCAGGATATAGTGCAGTGTATTTAACTGGATCATAGTTGATTAAGGCTTGTTTGACAGAAAAAGGAATTAAGAGGGGTCTTAACACAGCCTTCTTATTATCAGTAGATAATAAGTCATTAAAAGCTCTTTTAGCTAGTCTGAATGATGAAATTAATTCACTAGCATTTCGGGGCTTATTATCACAACGGTAACTATAGATAAGCTGACATAATCTAGCAAAATAAATAGTAGTTCTATCTTCTGTCATTTTATCCCCAATAAAACCTAAGATATCACTTGCATAGTCAAAATCAGTTTGATTTATGAGAGCATACCCGATTTGTTGGCTGAATATGGGAATTGCATCAAAATTGGAACATTTGTTTGCAAAAGCCTTGGTTATGCAATCAAATAAGAAATTCCATTCCCTCCTTATGAAAGATCTCTTCAACTGGCCCAGCTTTGCCAATGTCTTCTCATATCCCAGACTGGCCATCATGTTTTGAAGAACTGGTTCTTCAATAGTAGAATAGACACAATTCTCAGGTAGCTGCAGTGCTTGTCGAACCGTAGACAATGTCACAACATACTCATCCTCCCCTGATGAAAAAATAATACTTGGGGACCCTTGAGCACCACCATCATCATATACACCGCTTCTCCAGAACTCCAGTACTTGAGTACCAGAGACTACTACGGGTTCAGTCAGAGCATACCCAATATCAGAACTAGCAAGAAAGTCCTGAATGAAGTGAAGTTCAGATGGGGCTTCTAACTTGCTAAGAATAGCAGAGAAGTTATTAGGAACAAATGTAGCTCCATCAAAAATTATGTCCTTGGGTGCCATGAGAAATACATGAGAGAAAAAAATTGCCTGTAAGGTGTTTGATAGAATGTCTGTATAAAAAATCATCAGTTGATGAGAGAGAATAAAAGTAAAAAGAGAGATATAAAATATGAAAGTAAATAAAAGATTGTACAATCTTTTCTCTCTTTTACTTATACACGGTAAAAAAAGTAACCGTTGAGACACCTTTCAGACATGCAGCATTAAAAGATAATTAATGGGCACAGGTATTCATGAATCATTACTTATCACATGCAGTTTTTCAAGGAGAAAAACCGTTCCACTTACCAAGTAATCCCATTAATCAAGGATGTTCAATTTTATTTTAAATTTTAAAACTGTTCCTACGAAATAAATTATTATTACTGCTGTACCGATATTCTGTAAAAATATGACCAATGAGAGAATGACCATAAATAAACCAAGTAAACAAATACTGCCACGTCAGAATCAGAACTTGATTTGCATCAGAGCTAAAAAGGTCATCAGAATATGGTTAGTATCAGGATTTAATAAATCATCAGAATATGAAACGACTCAGGGACAAAATCTTGCAAAAAGATAAAATTTCATTAATATATTAAGCAAATACATTTCATGAAACTTAAATTACATGCTTAAAATTACAAGATTGTCCTAAGCTATGAATCCTAACATCAACAGCTTTAGTCCTAAGCTAAGAAGCCAGACAAAGCTGACGGTGAAGAGAAACAGATAGATAACAATTATTTCTTCTTCCTACTCTCAACAAAGAGAACAGCAAGACGAATGATTTGCTCATGCTGTCGGAGAGCTTCTCTCCTTTCTTCTTCCAGACGCTCAAGATGGCGATGATAGTCCATGTAGAAGAATAAGAGGTATGTGAGAACCTCTTGGGGAACTGAGTCCCAGATTCCATCAGGAATGGCAGAGACATGCCACTCCCGCTGCCACTCAGTACAGCTCAACTCTATTTTAAAAGTGTCATAGTTCAGGATCAAGTTGAAACGAACCATGTTTTTGATGAGGATGTAAAAAGAGTGAGTTTGAAAGAAAATGAGAGATGTGTTGGCTGGAATGAGGTGTTGGTTTATATAACCAATAGAATACTAAGAGATGCAAGGAAAATTGAATGGTTATAGGTAAAAATAATTATGCCTCGTCTCCCTAGACTGATGAGAATAATAACAGCCATTGGAAGCTTAAAACAGGATTCAATGCGCACACGAAACAAGTAAAAATTACTGTGCATAGACAGGTACCACTAACCCAAATTATGTTGACTGTTAATATCTCACCCAAACATATTCTGATGTTAAATAAGACTGTTTCAGATTTTAACCACAAATAAGTCAAGTAAAGAATCATGATTTAATATCAGAACTTAGAGTTATATCAGAACTTAACAATCATCAGAACATGATTCCTTAACTCGAAAAGTGAATGTTGAAAGAGATATGTCCTAAGTCCAATCTCGTATGAGGATTTAGGAATAACTTTTATGTAATTTGTTTTGATTTCATTGATATTAATAAAAGACTTGTTTTGTTTTTATTACGGGCTCTATCTATTTAAGTGTTTAAATAAGATATACCATAGTTTAGAGTAAAGGTTTTTATGGATTATGATGAGATCATAATAGTGAGACCTAAAAGATGATAACTCTAAACTTAAATAGTTCCTGGACATAGGATTACTAACTGGTAATTAATAATTCGTAAAGATTGGTACATAATATGCTTGCTCCCTTCAGGAGGATGTCTGTTCTCATAGGCATATGTGTGGTGACACTATAGCTAGTATGTAGGTGCTTATTAGGGAATAAGTTCACTGAACATGACTCGATAAGTTGAACAACTAATGGAGATTACTCACGTGTCAATAGTTATTCACTGAGTGATAGTTGTACAAGTGTCATTAGACTTGAGATCGTTAAAGGTATCTTATATATAATGAATTGTGCTTTGGTTTAGTCCTTAGTCTCAAGGACATCCATTAGGTCTATTTCGGGCATAGGGATTTATGTATAGAGATAGTAAACGTTAATAGAGGATCTACCCCTTCCAGTATAGGAAGAGAATATCTTATGTTATTCTTAGTATGCGAGTTCTGGAATCTCTAGCCAGAGTGTATGAAATTAGAAAGGAGTTTCTAATTTGCATTAATATGAACTTTGCATTATGAATAAGAAATCATATGATTAAATTTGATAGGCTTGACACGAGATCCATGCCTTGTATTTATTCGGGATATTATAAGGGTAGAAGGAATTCATTGTACGGTAACTAGTCACTGACAGGTTCTTGATATTCTAAGCAGTGAATTCATATTATCCGGATAGTCGCGATATGTTGAGAAGCATCACTCACGATGTAGAATAAATATAATTAATCAGTTAATTATATTTAGTGAATTTTAGTATTCATGTAAATAATTAATAAAAGTTTATTATTATTTATTTCTACTACCGACATAATATTGAACCTACAGGGTCATACCATAAAAAAATATTTTCTTTGATGAAATAATGAGAGAGAGAATTATTTTCTAAATAGTTAAGAAAAAAAATAATGATTAAAATAGTTTTAATTATTATTAAAGCATTTTATGAAGATAAAATGTGGGGGTTAATATATACAAAGATATATTATAAAACCTTAGGAGAGCCCTATAAATAGAATGAGATGGATGGCTCATTAAAAAAAACATAACACACAATTTTAGTTTTGTGAAAACCCTAGCCTCCATCTTCTTCTTCTTCTCTCTCTCTCCCAAAAACTCCATTTTTATAAAAGTTTAGTTTTATAAAAAGGTTCATCGAAGAGGATCGTTCTTGGTGGATACCGGTAGAGTGCTTCACACACTGAGGAGCAACTGCTAGCACTCTAATTTTATAAAGCTTCGATTCACGAGGTATGGTTTCAATTCCTCAGTTTTTCCCTTTTATACGTTTTTCTATATGTGCGGTATATGGTTTTTACGGAATAAATTGTTATTTCACGCTTTCGCTCATCCGTAAATTCCATTATTGGCATCAGAGCTAGGTTTTGCATATATAGATTCATATAAAAATTTTCAGATTTTTTATGCATGTATGGAATTATTATGATTTTTGCAAGTTTATTTGGATTTAATTATGAATTAATTCGAAATAATTTTTGCATTAGATTTTGACTACTGGTCTGGGTTTTTACAAGTGTTGTAGATCATCTAGGTATTTTTTTCATAATTTTGTGATGTGTAGATTATTTGTTATGAATTTTTAAAATTGTTTTAATTAAAATTCATGAAATAATTATGCATGTGAATAATTATGATTAAAATTTGCACAAGGACCCATGGCTGATTTGGAATTTTTCTGCTACTCCCTGATTTAAGAAATCATATTATTTTGATTTTTATTAATTTATTAATTAAATGTTAATTAATTTATTAATAATAAAATTAAAATAATAACATATTAATAAAGAGTTATTAATAAGGGAGTAAAGGAAAAGGGGAGTTACTTCTTTTTTTTTGTAACAACAAGAAAGACAAACAGACACGTCACAGGAGAAGGAACCAAAAAAAAACTGCAGAGTCGGTTGTGCCAGGCGCGTGCGGCGCACGCGGGGTGGGGGGTGTGTTGCGCATTCCGTGAATGCGTTACACACTGTTGCGCATTTACGGAATGCGTACACACGTAAATGGCTCAACAATGGTGTAACGCATTACGTGAATGCGTTATAGACCTTGTAACGCATTACTGTAATGCGTTACAGCCCATCCGTCTTTTTAAAATTTGATTTTTGGGAGTTTCGTAACTCCGTTTTGGGCGTGCAATATATCGTTGGATTCGTTTTTCCGAGACGGATCTAATGGAGTGGTCAAATATTTTTATATAAAAGTGTTGAACTGTTTATATTCCCGAAAGTGTTTTAAAGCATGTTTTAATTGTTTTAATTGCTTTTAAATGCTATAATAAATCCATACATCAATATATCAATGTGTGACATGATATTACTTGCATGCTTACTTGTTTATTTATTTTTATATATGAGATATATGCCTGTGTTTACCATGCGATGATAGATTTAGGTGAACTTAAATCAATATAAGGCGTGCTCTAGAAAATCTAGAATAGGAATTGTTTCTTACCTTGACAATAATATTATGAATACAATCATGAGATTCTTGTTTTTATGAAATACGTAATTAAATATGAATTTTCAATTTTGAGAGAAAGGATGATTCTGTCAACAACAGATTTCTATCTGTAAGAAAGGGTTATTAAGTGACGCCTCTTGACAATGCTCCACCCGATCTGGGAATCATCTGATTATCGATTATTGATTTGAAATATTTAATTTAAAAGGAATAATCTCTTTATAATATGATTATGATTGTAACGTAATATAATCCCTCTAAAATTAAATAATATCAAGTAGTAATTGGCCAATGACACAACGGACTTGTGTCGGTCATAGCCTTCCAACATGATAGAAAGTGGTTCTTATTTTTAAATCATTGTCGTTTCGTGCTACAGCCGAGGGATTTGATTTCGAAATAAGAAATACTTTTCTATTACATAGAGATGTGTACATTGAATTAGAATCTAAAGGTCGTTACGTGCTACAGCCGTGGGCCGTTGGAGACTGATTCAATTGTACGAAATGTTGGGTTAGACTTGACTTAGAATATTGAGTTTGTCGTGCTAAAGCCGTGACTCAATTATTCAAGAGGCTAAAATTATATTAGGGAATAACATAAGATGTAATTGACAAGAGTTGTCTGCCTATTGAACATCACATGACGTTTCGTGCTACAGCCGAGGTTGTGTAATGGAATGTAGGATCCCTATTCCCACTAGCATTATGAATGCCTAATTTTCACTTAGGGGGTGTATAAATTAGATAAACTAGTGGGAGCCACTTATGAATAAAGACCCGATTCATATAGTGTTTTGAAATAAAATTGAATATTTGCTAAGTGTTGTTATGTGTTTATCATTTACAGATTTACTATATACGTTATGTCTTCTGCACTATCACTCCGGAGTATACTAGATGCTCACAAGTTGACTGGTCCTAATTTTGCTAACTGGCTTCGAAACTTGAGAATTGTTCTCAGG
Organism: Apium graveolens; assembly: GCF_009905375.1. NCBI lineage: Eukaryota > Viridiplantae > Streptophyta > Magnoliopsida > Apiales > Apiaceae > Apium > Apium graveolens. The sequence goes on from NC_133656.1 coordinate 218,150,942, forward strand.
GTGGAGAAGCTGGAATATGTGCTTGACTCACCTAAGCCTACTGAACCTGCTAACGATGCACATAATGATGAACATGTTGTGTATCGTAAGTGGATAGATGATGTAAATGTTGCTCAATGCATCATGCTAGCTTTCATGAACATTGAGCTACAGAAACAGCATGAGCATATGGATGCTCACACTATCCTTATGCATCTACAAGAGTTGTATGATGTGGCAGGGAGGACAGCTCGATATGAAATATCGAAGGAGCTGTTCGGTTGTAGGATGTCTGAGGGATCATCCGTGAATGACCATGTACTTAAGATGATCAATTTGATTGAACGTCTTGGACAACTTGGTTTTGCCATGGATGGGGAGCTGAGCCAAGACTTGGTCTTGCAATCACTTTCGGGTTCGTTTTCGCAGTTTGTTGTGAACTTTCACATGAATAAGCTGGATGTCAGCCTGGCTGAACTCCACAACATGTTGAAGACTGCGGAATCGAATTTCCCCCCTAAGAAGAGTTTTGTTCTTCTAATTGGTGAAGGTTCCAATCCTAAGATAAGGAAGAGGAACCTTCCAAGAAGAAGAAAGTAGGTGAAGAAAAGCCGGTTCCACCAAAAGCTGAAGACCCCAAGAGCAAAGTTGTTTGCTTTCACTGCAACAAGGAGGGGCACTGGAAGAGGAACTGCAAGGTTTACCTTGCAGAGTTGAAGAAGAAGAAGAGGAGTGAGACTACCGTTTCTGATTCAGGTATGTTCATGATAGAAATGAATATGTCATTAAGTCAAATTTCTACTTGGGTATTAGATACCGCCTGTGGTTCTTACATCTGCAATTCGTTGCAGGGACTAAGAAGAAGTAGGACTCTTGAGGAAGAGGAGGTGATTCTACTGATGGGAAATGAAGCAAGAGTTGCTGCTGAAGATGTAGGATCATTTCATTTACATATGCCTACGGGCAAGACTATTGTTTAAAATAATTGTTATTTTGTTTCCTCGATTGTAAGGAATATTGTTATTATTCCTATATTGGATTTGGATGGTTTTTCATTTTATTATTAAGAATAATGAATGTTCTATCCTTAGAGATAATATTCTTTATTGACGTGGTATTTTAAATAATGGTCTGTATGTATGTGACATAATTTACTTCAGATTGAACAAACTAATAAAAGAAAAGGGATGATGAAAATCTCACTTTCTTTTGGCACTGCAGACTTGGTCATATTAGTGAAAATAGACTGCGGACATTGCATAAGGAAGGGATACTTGACCCCTTTTGATTTTGAATCATATCCTACATGCGAGTCTTGTCTATTGGGTAAAATGACCAAATCTCCATTTAGTGGACATGGAGAGAGGGCTGCAGATTTGCTAGGATTGGTACACACAGATGTATGTGGACCAATGTCTATGCAAGCCATGGGTGGATTTTCATACTTCATTACTTTCATAGATGATAGATCTAGATTCGGATATGTGTTTGATGAAACACAAGTCTGATGCCTTTGAAAAGTTCAAAGAGTATAAGTATGAAGTGGAGAAATAAACCAAAAATGGTATTATAACTCTTCGATCAGATCGAGGTGGTGAATACTTGAATGGAGAGTTTCTGGATTATCTCAAAGAAAAGGGTATAGTCTCCCAGTGGACTCCTTCAGATTGGTATCTGAAAGGAGAAATCGAACTTTGTTAGACATGGTTCGGTCCATGATGAGCTATGCGAATCTTCCAGTATTTTTATGGGGTTATGCATTGGAAACCTCAGCATATTTACTGAATAAGGTGCCGTTCAAATCTGTTCCTCAAACTCTATATGAGATATGGAAAGAAAGGAAACCGAGTCTTAAACACGTTAAGATTTGGGGATGTCCAGCTTATGTCAAGAAAGTTGACCCAGATAAGCTGGAATCTTGATCCGTAAAATGTAATTTTGTGGGATATCCTAAAGAGATTTTGGGGTATTACTTTTACACCGATCATCGGGTGTTTTTCTTCAGACATGCTACCTTCTTGGAAAAGGAGTTTATCCTTGAAGGAAACAGTGGGAGCAAAATTAAAGTTGATGAAGTTCAAGAAGCACAAACTACTACGGATCAAGTGGAAACACCTGTTCAGACTGAACAACCTTCTGTGGAACAGCCCGTTTGTAGGTCAGAGAGAGTGTCTCGCCAACCTGAGTGGTATTATGGCCTTGTCATTGAGAATGACAATGAGTTGTCAATCACTGATGATGACAACCCTATGACCTATAATGAGGCTATGAGTAGTGTTGACTCAGAGAAATGGCAAATTGCCATGAAATCCGAAATGGAATCTATGTATACGGTATACAAAAGAAATATTGGAGCAGATGGCCAGGTGGAGACCTTTAAAGCCAGGCTTGTGGCAAAAGGATTCAAACAAAGGCAATGGAATGACTTTGATGAAACCTTTTACCTGTAGCCCTGTTAAAATTAGTTCGGATTTTGCTTGCGATTGCTGCTTACTACGACTATGAGATCTGGCAAATGGCCAGATGGTTTTCTTTCCAAGGGAAATGAAAACCTAGTGTGTAAGCTGCTGCGAACCATATGTGGTTTAAAGCAAGCTTCTCGTAGATGGAACATCCGTTTTGATGAGACAATCAAAGAGTTTGGTTTTATAAAAAACGTAGATGAACCATGTGTCTACAAAAGGGTTAGTGGGAGCGCGGTAACATTTCTTGTATTGTATTGAAAGAGAGTTGACACGCATAACAACATAGCAGACCCACTCACAAAGCCACTTTCTGAAAGTCACTTTGGTCGTCATAAAGACAAGATGGGTATTAGATACCAGAGTGATTGGCTTTAGTACAAATGGGAGATTGAAAGAGATATGTCCTAAGTCCAATCTCGTATGAGGATTTAGGAATAACTTTTATGTAATCTGTTTTGATTTCATTGATATTAATAAAAGACTTGTTTTGTTTTTATTACGGGCTCTATCTATTTAAGTGTTTAAATAAGATATACCATAGTTTAGAGTAAAGCTTTTTATGGATTATGATGAGATCATAATAGTGAGACCTAAAAGATGATAACTCTAAACTTAAATAGTTCCTGGTCATAGGATTACTAACTAGTAATTAATAATCCGCAAAGATTGGTACATACTATGCTTGCTCCCTTCAGGAGAATGTCTGTTCTCATAGGCATTTGTGTGGTGACACTATAGCTAGTATGTAGGTGCTTATTAGGGAATAAGTTCACTGAACATGACTCGATAAGTTGAACAACTAATGGAGATTACTCACGTGTCAATAGTTATTCACTGAGTGATAGTTGTACAAGTGTCCTTAGACTTGAGATCGTTAAAGGTATCTTATATATAATGAACTGTGCTTTGGTTTAGTCCTTAGTCTCAAGGACATCCATTAGGTCTATTCTGGGCATAGGGATTTATGTATAGAGATAGTAAACGTCAATAGAGGATCTACCCCTTCCAGTATAGGAAGAGAATATCCTATGTTATTCTTAGTATGCGAGTTCTGGAATCTCTAGCCAGAGTGTATGAAATTAGAAATGAGTTTCTAATTTGCATTAATATGAACTTTGCATTATGAATAAAAAATCATATGATTAAATTTGATAGGCTTGACACGAGATCCATGCCTTGTATTTATTCAGGATATTATAAAGGTAGAAGGAATTCATTGTACGGTAACTAGTCACTGACAGGTTCTTGATATTCTAAGCAGTGAATTCATATTATTCGGATAGTCGCGATATGTTGAGAAGCATCACTCACGATGTAGAATAAATATAATTAATCAGTTAATTATATTTAGTGAATTTTAGTATTCATGTAAATAATTAATAAAAGTTTATTATTATTTATTTCTACTACCAGCATAATAGTGAACCTACAGGGTCACACCATAAAAGAATATTTTCTTTGATGAAATAATGAGAGAGAGAATTATTTTCTAAATAGTTAAGAAAAAGAAATAATGATTCAAATAGTTTTAATTATTATTAAAGCATTTTATGAAGATAAAATGTGGGGGTTAATATATATAAAGATATATTATAAAACCCTAGGAGAGCCCTATAAATAGAATGAGATGGATGGCTCATTAAAAAAAACATAACACACAATTTTGGTTTTATGAAAACCCTAGCCTCCATCTTCTTCTTCTCTCTCTCTCCCAAAAACTCCATTTTTATAAAAGTTTAGTTTTATAAAAAGGTTCATCGAAGAGGATCGTTCTCGGTGGATACCGGTAGAGTGCTTCACACACTGAGGAGCAACTGCTAGCACTCCAATTTTATAAAGCTTCGATTCACGAGGTATGGTTTCGATTCCACAGTTTTTCCCTTTTATACGTTTTTCTATATGTGCGGTATATGGTTTTTACGGAATATATTGTTATTTCACGCTTCCGCTCATCCGTAAATTCCATCAAATGCCTATTTCTGTAATTCTTCACACAAATTCTGATTTCGTTTCGTCAGAACTTAATCATCAGAACTTCCATCATAACTTGTCCTCATAATTTATACCAGTGACATTTAACCTGTTCATCTAAAACCACATTTATCACCACAGTAATTTTCTTCATTCATATGGAGTGTATGTGTGTGCAGTAAGCTAAATATCAGATAAAAATTAAAGTCTGATTCACTTCAGTACATCTTAGAAATAAGGCATAACTAAGAACTTTGCTCAAAATCTGTCATGATTCTGAAGTTTACTTTAGAATGAGTTCATGCATGAGTCCACCTCAACTGTTTTGTGCTCATTTTATGCATCTTTTGAAATTCTATTTTACAGTGGCTTCTCAGTGTAAGTGAGTCACGACTGCTTATCAGAATTTATGTTATTATCAGAGTATTTCTCCAGTAATCATAGAGTGTGAAAAGTCACCAAGAAAATATTTATTTGCTTTTTTGATGCATATTACTTAATACCAGCAATGCACTTGGGTCTTCCCTTCCATATTTTTACTCTAGATCTCAAAGGAGTACCTGATTTTAATTTCTTTTCTTTTTCTTTTGATAAATGAGGTTTATCAGCACTTAGTACATCCATCGGATTTACAGACATCAGAACTTAACAGATAAGAAGCATTATTCTAGTTTTTGACTTAGTAATAAGATAGAAAAAGTAAACTTAACTAGCTCAATATCAGAATTTGCTTGTGTTAAAAGATTTCCACATAAACAATTACTTCAAATATGGGATCTTTAGTTTATTAAAGACTACTAGGTCAGCATCTAGCATAGTTATCCTCATTGGATTGAATAGTCACAGAAGCATGCATATCACTATCAGAGTTTAGAAATTCACATCAGACAACAATCAGTACTTAAGCAATTTTCAATTAAGCACAGAATACACAAAGATAGTAATATCTGTAAATACTGATTATAAAATCTGATGAAACAGAACATAAACTAAGCAGACTTAGAGAAAGAACTTGAAACCATTCCAAGTTCATTTACCAATCTTGTAAAAGTAGCTTCACACAGTGGTTTTGTGAAGATATCTGCTAGTTGTTGATCTGTTGGAACAAAGTACAATTCCACTGTATCTTCATCCACATGTTCCCTTATGAAGTGGTACCTAATGCTGATGTGCTTTGTCATTGAGTGTTGAACTGGATTACCTGTCATAGCATTGGCACTATGATTATCATAGTAAATAGGGATTTTAAAATATGTTAACCCATAATCCAGTAACTGATTCTTCATCCAAAGAATCTGTGCACAACAGCTTCCTGCAGCAATGTACTCTGCTTTTGCAGTTGATGTGGAAATTGACTTTTGTTTCTTGCTAAACCAAGAAACCAATCTGCCTCCAAGAAATTAGCAGCTTCCACTTGTGTTTTTCCTGTCAATTTTGCATCCTGTAAAATCTGCATCTGAGTAACCTATTAGCTTAAAATCTAATTCTCTGGGATACCACAATCCCAGATCAGTTGTTCCCTTAAGATACTTGAAAATTCTTTTCACAACCATTAAGTGAGGTTCTCTTAGATCTGCTTGAAATCTTGCACAAATACAGGTAGAATACATGATATCAGGTCTACTAGCAGTTAGATAGAGTAGTGAGCCAATCATACCTCTGTAATCAGTAATATCTACTGATATACCAGTATCCTTATCCAATTTTGTTACAGTGGCCATGGGAGTGGATGCACTTGAACAATCTTGCATTCCAAATTTCTTCAGCAAATTTTTGGTGTACTTTGATTGACAAATACAAGTCCCTTCTTCATTCTGCTTGAATTGAAGGCCCAAAAAATAGCTAAGTTCCCCCATCATACTCATTTGATATCTTGACTGCATCAATTTGGCAAACTTCTTGCAAAGTCTGTCATTTGTAGAACCAAAAATGATATCATCAGCATATATCTGCACCAAAAGTAATTCCTTTCCATGGTTGAGGTAGAACAGTGTTTTGTCAATAGTTTCTCTGTTAAATCCACTTTCCAGAAAAAACTGAGCTAAAGTCTCATACCATGCTCTTGGAGCTTGCTTAAGGCCATAGAGTGCTTTATCAAGCCTGTAGACATGATTTAGAAATTTGGAATCTACAAAGCCTGGAGGTTGTTCAACATATACTTCCTCTTCCAATTCTCCATTGAGAAAAACACTTTTCACATCCATTTGAAAGACTGTAAACTTTTTGTGAGCAGCATAAGCCAAAAATATCCTTATGGCTTCCAATCTAGCAACTGGTGCAAATGTTTCATCATAATCAATTCCCTCATGTTGAGAATATCATTTTTCAACCAGCCTTGCTTTATTCCTTGTAATTATGTCATCACTATCAGTTTTATTTCTGAACACCTACTTTGCACCAACAACATATTTGTTCTTTGGTCTTGGCACTAGGGTCCAGACTTTGTTTCTTTCAAATTCATTTAACTCTTCCTTCATTGCTTACACCCAATCAGCATCTTGAAGAGCTTCTTCCACTTTCTTTGGTTCACTCTGAGAAAGAAAATAATTATAGAGACATTCATTTGAAGTAGTTATTCTAGTTCTGACACCTGCATCAGGATTTCCAATTATTAAATCAGGTGTATGTGATTTAGTCCACTTCCTTGCATATGGAAGGTTTTCTCTAGAACTGGATGTTCCCCCATGATCCATGTTATCTTCATCAACATTTTCTGATGCTCCCCCTGAAATTATGCTCTCTGAGTTGGATCCTTCAGAAATTGAGTTTCCAGAATTATCAGAACTTGGCTCATCAGAACTTGATGAATCAGAACTTGAAGAGCCAGTTGTAGGTTCCGATGCTTCTTGAGATGTGATTCTATCTTCAGTATGTTCCCCCTGTACAGGTGCATCTTCCTTTGACGTAGTCACCACAGTTTCAATAACATCAGAGTTTAATCCATCAGAGTTTGCAGTATCAGGATTTAGACTGTCAGGATTTTCAGTATCAGAATTTAAGTCTTCATTTTCAAATCTCAGCTGATCATGATCATTAAAATCTTCAAGTCCAGTAATCTTCTTATCATCAAAGGAGACATTGATAGATTCCATAACAACCCTTGTTCTTAAATTGTAGACTCTGAAGGCTTTTGTGGAAAGTGGATATCCAACAAAAATTCCTTCATCAGCTTTTAAATCAAATTTCGATAGTTGTTCAAGATGAGTCTTAAGAACAAAACACTTGCATCCAAATACATGAAAATACTTCAGATTTGGCTTCTTTTTCTTCACCATCTCATATGGTGTCTTTCCATACTTGTTAATGAGTGTAGCATTCTGAGTAAAACAAGCAGTCTGCACAGCTTCAGCCCAAAAATAGGTTGGTAGCTTTACATCATCAAGCATTGTTCGTGCAGCTTCAATAAGAGTTCTATTCTTTCTTTCAACAACTCCATTTTGCTGTGGAGTTCCAGGAGCAGAAAATTGCTGCTTGATTCCATGGTCTTTGCAGAACTCTTCCATGATCAAATTCTTGAACTCAATGCCATTATCACTTCTTATGATCTTCATTGAATCTTTGACCAATTTATCCAGTTGCTTGACATGATCAATCAAGATAGATGCAGTTTCACTTTTTGTGTGCAAAAAATACACCCATATGTATCTGGTGAACTCATCCACTATGACCATAGCATATTTCTTCTTTGCAATAGACATGACATTCACTGGACCAAATAGATCAACATGTAGTAGGTGATAAGGCTCAAGAATTGATGACTCAGTCTTGCTCTTGAATGAAGATTTTCTTTGTTTTGCCTTCTAACATGAATCACAAAGGCCATCTGGAGCAAATACGGATTTTGGAAGTCCTCTCACAATATCTTTCTTGACTAGTTCTTTTATATTGTTGAAATTTAAATGAGAGAGTTTCTTGTGCCAATTCCAGCTTTCTTCAATTGATGTTCTACTTAATAGACAGATTGCAGAACCATCAGTACTTGTTGAAAGCTTGGCTTCATAAATGTTACCATGCCTGTATCTTTTCAGAACAACTTTGCCTGTAGATTTGTTTACAACTTCACAGTGTTCTTCAAAGAAATCCACATGATAACCTCTGTCGCAGATTTGTCTAACAATCAGCAGATTATGTTTAAGTCCTGAGACCAGAGCTACTTCTTTAATGATGATATTCCCAAGATTGATATTGCCACATCCCAGTGTTTTTCCAATGTTGCCATCTCCATAAGAAACACTTGGGTCAGCTTTCTCCACAAAGTCTGATAGCAGGGCTTTATTTCCAGTCATATGTCCTGAGCATCCACTGTCCAGAACTAGGATATTTTTCATGTTGCCCTGCAATCACAAAGACCACTAATGATTAGTTTTAAGAACCCAGACTAGCTTGGATCCTTTGGCTTTATTAAGTTTGTTAACATTTGCAGCGGATTTAGCATCAGAGTTTATGTTAACATTTTTCTTATCAGCATTTACACTATCAGACTTTGTATCAGAACTTACACTAGAAGGAACAATGCTAACTTTCTTTAAAGAAGGTTTTATTTGATAATAATCATAGTACAAACTATGATATTCCTTACAAGTATAAATGGAATGCAATAAACTACCACAATGAAAACAAGGATTTTGTGGCCTATATCTAACAGACTGACTCTTAACTCTTGACTTTGAAGGTAAGGAGTTTATGTTCTTATTCTTCCTGCAAAAAGAAGCCAGATGGTTATAACTTCCACAGTTATGACATGTTTTTCTAGGAGCATTAGGAACAGGCTTATAATCATTGCTTTTATTCACACATTCCTTTCCATTCCTAATTTTCCTAGGTGACTTTAACTTGTTTACATTCTTAACATCTTTCAGCTTATACTTAAGCTGCTTCTTTGTCATTAAGCCTACGTTAACTTCAGTTGGCTTTTCATGTTTTAGTTTGTCAGAAGTTAATTCCTCTTTAACTTCTGATTTCTCAGTTTCAGACTTTACAGCTACAAACTTAACATGTTTTACCTTTGGCTTTTGTTTAACAACTATAGGCTTAATTTCTACAGTTCCTTTATCATTTTTATCTTCTTCATAACCTAAGCTTCTTTCCAGTTTCCACTACTTAACAAATTCTGAGTTGTTCTGCCAGAGTTAGTCCAAGTCCTGATAATCTCTCTTTCCTTTTCTAACTCAGTTTTTAGAGATTCATTCATTTTAAGTACTTCATCCCTGACATAGAAAGCATCATCTCTATCTTTCTGAGTTTGATGGAACATGACTAACTCTTTTTCTAAATAATCATTCCTCTTTTTACAGGCAAGATTTTCAGAAGTTAATCTTTCACATGTTAAAGTTTGATCTCTATAACTAATGAACATGGTTTTAAGATATCTTCTCAACTCATTAATATCATCAGTATGAAAGGCATAAGTAGTTTGAGGTACCTTTAACTCAGCAGCTTCAGAACTGCTATCAGCATTTGCCATCAAGGCATAGTTCACCTCACTTTCAGAATCTGAAGTGTCTGTCCGGCTTTTCTTCTTTGTGACAAGAGCCTTGCCTTTGTCACTCTTCACTTTCTTGCAATCAGGAGATATGTGGCATTTCTCACCATAATTGTAGCATTTGACATTTGTGTAATCTCCTCTGTCAGACTCCCTCATTTGCCTTCATATTTTATAAAACTCTTCTTATCAGAACTTGCACCTTTCCTAGAAAACTTCTTTCCCTTCCTGAATTTTCTGTATGCAATCCTTGTGATTCCTTTCAACATAAGAGCAAATAGCTTAATCATCTCTTCATCATCATCCATCTCAGGCAAGCTTTCAGTTTCTGAGTCATCATCACTATCAGAACTTGATGACTCAGTATCAGACTTTGTGATGAGCGCTTTTCCCTTGCCTTTCCTTGAGGTAGCTGCTTTGGGGGATTCTTCCTCAGCCTTAAGAGCAACTGTCCTTGACTTTCCTCCTTTCCTCTTGCTTCTTTGTTCCATCTCAAGTTCATGAGTCTTGAGCATCCCATAAATTTCATCAAGAGTTGTTTCTTCAAGATTATAGCTGTCTCTTATAATTGTGGCCTTCAAATCCCAACTTTCAGGAAGAGCTAACATGAATTTAAGGTTTTAATCTTCAAGATCATACTTCTTATCAACTAGTGACAAATCATTCAAGAGTTTGACGAATCTGTCATATAAATCAGTCAATGACTCATTAGGCTTTGAGTCAAAGTGTTCATACTCTTGAGTGAGTATAGTTTCTTCAAGATTATAGCTGTCTCTTATAATTGTGGCCTTCAAATCCCAACTTTCAGGAAGAGCTAACATGAATTTAAGGTTTTAATCTTCAAGATCATACTTCTTATCAACTAGTGACAAATCATTCAAGAGTTTGACGAATCTGTCATATAAATCAGTCAATGACTCATTAGGCTTTGAGTCAAAGTGTTCATACTCTTGAGTGAGTATAGTCTTCATGTTCTTCTTAATCGAATCAGTTCCCTGGCATCTTGTCTCCAAGACATCCCATATCTCCTTTGCAGTCTTGCAGTTAATTACCCTATATGACATTACATTATCAATAGCACTATGCAGCAAGTGTCGTACCTTAGCATCCTTAGCAATTGATGCGATATCATCAGCAGTGTAGTCACTCTTCTCCTTTGGTACAGACTTTGCTGCTTCACTTGCAACTGCAACGAGTTTGGTTGGCTTGTGAGGTCCTTCATTGATTCTGTCAAGATATTCTGGATCTGTAGCTTCCAGAAATATAGTCATCCTCACCTTCCATATGGGATATTCAGATGGTTTCAGTATGGGAACCCTAATTGCCTCATATCGACTATGGATTTGAGTCTTTGGAGGTTCTTCAGTTTTGGTGGGCTTGGTTGGAATTTCTGCTTCAGACATGATTGTTTTTGGATCTTAAACTGTTTGTGTGTTAACAGATAGGCTCTGATACCACTTGTTAGGTCACACACACTATAGAAGGGGGGTTGAATACAGTGTATAGCACAATCAAATCGAATTCAAAGTACACAAGTAACAGAAAACAAACTTTATTAAACTTTGTTACAATGTGGAACTGTCCTCTCTCAGTGATGAACAAAATATCACGAGAGCTGCTAGGGTTACAATGAATATTATTCTCGATAATGATAACACATATAGTGTAAACCCTATGTTTGTGTTTATATACTACACAGTTACAAGATAATCGCTAATTGATATGAAATATAATTCTGCTTCCTAAAATATATCAATCAGATATCTTTTCTTCCAAGTATTCTATTCTTCATAGAATTCCTTCTTCATGCATATCTCTTCTTGCATTTATCTTGATCTTTTTTCCTTTCAATCGCCGCCTTCCTTATCTGAAAGTTTCCTTAAGTCCTGATATTATCTCTTGATAAATATCTTCTGAACCTTAAGTTCTGATAACTTAAGTTCTGACTTCAGTATAAGTGTTGATTTCCAGTTAAGTACTGATTTGTCCTATTTAAGTAAGATCTAAAAACTAAACACAAATCATATTAGACATGACATTATCAAATATATCTAACAGGGTCACGTTCAGCTTGACGGCCCGACGCTCAGCGTTTCGATTACGCTTCTTATTAACGACCAACACGTCACTGGGACGCAATACTTTACTTAAACATTTCATTTCACATAATAACACATAGTTCACATTTCATATACTTTAAAACCCCTATTAGGACGGGTTCCGTTCTACCTGACGGCCCGACAACACAGCTTAACTCCTAAACTGACTCTTTCAATTGGAACGCTTTTACTTACGCTCCTAGATACTAATATACAGTAAAGACAATTAATCAACACTTAATAACATAATTATAATCACATCACATGAAGCATACTTTATTGACTTAATTACGTCGAAAAATTCTCAGTCGTCACATAATTTATTCGATAAAAAATTATAAAAAAGTTCACGATTAATCAAATTTAATAATTACTTATATAATTATTGTAATATAGATTTTATATAGAAAAATACCAACATAATATTATGATAAAAACTTTAGTAAAATGTTTCGGAAAATATTACCTTTTATTGTAATATACATTTTATATTGAAAAAATTCATTCACAATCTTTTTCATTAAAAGATAGTCGTTAAAATTTGAAAATAACAATAAAAATTATTTTTTATATATAGTTAATCATTATAGCTAACACTACTAAAGTAATATCTCTTACAAATTCAGCAAATTTTAGATAATATATATTTTATACTGATATAGCTAACATATATAGTTACTCCCCTTGGAGATGCTCTAATATATACTAGTTTATAAGCACTAAATTTTCTTATATATTTTAATATTTTCAGAAAAATGACAAGTTTTGGTATTTAAAATTGGAAAATATGAAATATATTGTTGAAAATTTAAAACAACTATTTATTAGTAATTATAAGATATTATTAAATAGAATCATCGTTAAAATTTTTGAAAAAAAATAGTTTTAGTTGAAAAAAATAAATAAAATAGCGTGTTTTAGTTGAAAATATAATTGATTTATATATTAATTAGTAATAAAATATGAGTTATTACTTATTAGTAATTATAATTTTTTTTCAAAATAAAATTAAAAGTGAAATTTTTGAAAAATAAGGTATTTCAGTTGGGAAAAAAAGAAGATAACCTGATTTAGGTTAAAAAGTAATTGATTTATATACTAATTAAGGTTTAAATAAATTTAAAAGAAATAGGACTAAATTTAATAAAGAAAGGACAATTAAATAAAAATAACAGTATTAATCAAACGATTACCAAACATTTAACACTTCGTCCGCTGTAATACAATATGAATAAAAAAGGTCAACATAGATGTGTACATTTAGGAGGATTAAAATTTAAAATGTTAAATTCATTTTTGCTTTTGCTTGCTTAATCTCAAAGTTATCACGTATTTTAAAATATATATAAAATGATGTTTAATAAGTAACTATCTATCTTTATTATTATGAAATAAACGCAATACTGAAAAGTTTTTTTTATCGTAAAGAACCCACCGCCGCTACCTCAACGTGAACCAAAAATAAACTGCAATGAAGCGATATGCTCTTCAGCAAGTATAATCATAATTTTTTTACTAACAGGATAATTATCCATTTTTTAACCCTACATCATATGATAATAATTCATGAATGTTAAAAAAATATTATTTTCTCACACCTATTTAATAAAAAAATCTTGTAGAGATTTTGATGAGAATACGTGGGCGATAATGTCTCACGTTCAAATATCAATCAAGAGCTGCATTGCATCTACTATTATGACTTCAGTCACTAAACACAAAATGTTTTTTACAGTAGTAGTAGTGCTACACACATTAGAGATATGTATGTGTGCATTTTCACCATCCTACCCACAATCTTAACACTTTTATCCACGAATTATTACTGTTCTTGGATGTTTTTCAGGTTTTGTTGCCAAATCCCTTTAAGAATGATTTCCGGACATTCTTCAACCGGATCTCCTATCTAGGAATCAGCTTATGTTCGGCTTCTTTCAAAAGCTAGGTTTTTTTATACTCACAAAATTATGCATCATCCATCCTACATCCAGCCCCATTTGTTATCGAGAACTCCACTGCAACTCAGCCTCTCAATGGGAGCCTAAAATAAACCTGCCCATTTGATACTGCATCCACAACAGTTTTTCCATGTCCTAAAATGTCAGAAACAGAACTGTCTAAAGGCAATGACACCACTTCCTTGCAACATCCATGGTGTTTATACAAGAGCTATAGAACCTCACCATCTAAAGCAGGCAAATCTAAGAATATTTAAGCTATCCTGTCCAGAATCCGGAAGAATAATTTAAAAGCTGCTAATGTTAAGTTCAAATCACATCATAAAAAAACAGAATATCCACAGCCACAATCGCAACAGACTACTTGGAACCCTTACAAGTTTGACCTTTGGAACCATTGAATAAAATGGTGACAAAATACTAGGAATCCATTATACTAATTAAAAAACTTTGCTCTTCACCAGATATTTTTTGTAAGCAAATGTTTTCCGGATCTAGGAAAGTGGCTATCACTTGGCCATCATCACCTTAACAAATTCTTCATAGTTGATCTGCCCGTCACCATCAACATCAGCTTCTCGAATCATCTCATCAACTTCTTCGTCAGTAAGCTTCTCCCCAAGGTTGGTCATGACATGGCGCAACTCAGCAGCAGAAATGAAACCATTTTGATCCTTGTCAAATACGCGGAATGCCTCCTTCAGCTCTTCCTCAGAATCAGTGTCCTTCATCTTTCTGGCCATAAGGTTTAGGAACTCAGGAAAGTCAATGGTTCCATTACCATCAGCATCCACTTCATTTATCATATCCTGAAGTTCAGCCTCGGTAGGGTTCTGTCCTAGCGACCTCATGACAGTCCCAAGCTCCTTGGTAGTGATGCAACCTGCATATTTTTACAAGTCAAAATTTAACATAATTTTTATATATAATCAGCTCAATAAAATAATGACTCTGGGTTTTGTCAGGACGGTAAAAATGGCAATAAAACAACCAGATCAAGCAATATAAATGAACTTGCAAAAAAACCATTATAAGAAAAAATATAACACGTTCTCTAATTCGCAAACATCAAATAAACTTGAAAAACGCACGCATATTGCATAAATACAGGCTTATGTCAAGATTCCTATCCCAAAATAGAACATTGCCACACAAAGTATACAGAAAAGTTTCAATCAATGCACAGTATACACTTATGCTATAATAGAATTCCGAAATGTCACTGAATATCTTTGAAGCAGGAGCTAATTCTTTATAGCTAACCTAATAAAGGCACAATTATTGTCTAAAATGTCATAAAATGAGTATCTTTAACACTTCATATAATAGTTCATTAATAAGAATCTTTAACACGGAATCGGATCCTCTCCGAGTCTACAATATTACAGGTCTGTCACATATAAATTAACACCAACACCACATTACCACATAATCACAATAATTAACTTGTCCAGATCAAGTTAAACAACAAACTTGTATTCCATCCCTAATGATAAATAGACAAACATAACTGAAGAGCTCTAGATCAAGCATCAACCAATATTTTTTTAGAAACTAACAAAAACAATTAAGGCTCTTTAAAACAGATTGCTATTAGATATATTAACCTAACCCGAGCTCTGTACATAGGCAACCCACAAAACAGACTTATTGCACTAATCAACAGATTGTAATGGCAATTTACAATACAAACAACAACAATCACCGAATATAACATAAGATCAAACACACGATTTAAAACACTTGAGCTTGCGAATAATCATCACCATCACGTATCACGTAGAACCACAATATTGATCAATCCATAATCCACTGGAAATTAACCCAAAGACCTAAAGGTAGAGAATCATAAAAACGACCTAAAACATTTAAGCGCTCAATTATTCATCATGTAAACGACAAAAATATGAAACAAAAATTACCGAAACCACAAATACACTCAAACTAATCCAACAACAAGCAGAAAAGAGGCAAAAATCATACTAAATCCACAAAAATGACATATGAATACATGAACATGTATATACATGATAAATAAACCTACATCTAGTACCAAAATTCACAAAAATGACACACACATGCATAAACATCAAGTTTAAGCCTACATCTAGCACAAAACTCATCTTAAATCCGCAAAATTGACAGTTACATGCACA
Source organism: Apium graveolens (assembly GCF_009905375.1). Lineage (NCBI taxonomy): Eukaryota > Viridiplantae > Streptophyta > Magnoliopsida > Apiales > Apiaceae > Apium > Apium graveolens. Next base: position 218,167,052 of record NC_133656.1, read on the forward strand.
AACATACAATAATGAAATATAAGCGTTCATAAACAAGTAAAATAAAACAAAAAAATAGCAGATCTGAGTATAGAAAAGGAAGGAAACGATAGAAATGACAGAAATCTAACCATCGCCGTCTTTATCAAACAGGCTGAAAGCTTCCTTGAACTCGGAGATTTGATCGTCGGTGAGTTGGTCGGCCATCGGAGATTCGAAATTGACTCGGTCAGAGAGAGAGAGATTGTTATGCGTAGAATAATAGTATATATGTATAAAGGGGATATGTATGTATATTCTGAGACAGACAGGAGGAAGAGGGTGAAGAGGGGTAGCGTTATATATCAGCTTAATTAACGTGGAGTGGAGGCAGTAAAAACAGGGGAGAATGGTAAAATATAAAAAATCGATTGATCACAAATCTTCTATTCTCCTCCGTTTCCCGTCTTTACCGCTTTGCCCATCTTCTAGTTGTTTTCTCTTTCCTGTTTGACAATATTTTCACATCGAACCAAATGCAAGAGCAACAGTTTAACGGCATCTCCCATAAGCTCTTCAAATAAGTTATTAAACCAAAATATAAAAAACATATCAAAATATTAAGCTTTCGTAAGTTCCTAATGGCTTTTAAAAAAATTTTGTAGCATATTTGCAGAATAAAATAAAATAAAATAAAAACTTTTTCTTTTAAAAAAGCCTTAGAGCATATTTGCATCATAAAATAAAAACAAAATCTCTTTTTTTTCTCTTCTCTCCCTACTACAAGATTTTCTCACGTTTTGAGACAAACAAATATTATTTATAGAAGCTATTAATTTATCAATTCGTGAAATATTACGCATCTGATATTTATTCAAGTTATTGCTCAATGTAAATTTGATATTTATTCAAATGTCATCTTAGAATTCTTCAAATTTCGACATGTTATTAGATAGATTTATATGATTTTTAAACAACATAAAGAGACCCGAAAACAGGGAATAAACTTGTTCATATTTTTAAAAAAATTGTATAAAAAGTTTTCATTTATAAAGTCGAATAGAAAAGAAAAAAGTTATTCTAACAATAAAATTTTACACATATACAAAATAATTTATAAAGTTTGAATCGAAAGGAGAAAGTTCTTATAAAAACAATAAATTTCATATATAGACAAAAAAAAATTATTAAGATAAGATAAATGAACAATATAAATATTATAAACAAACTAAATTAAACCAAACATATTGAGTATAAAAACTGCTTAGAGCAGTGTATGGGGAGGGTAAGATATTCGCAGATCATGCCCCTATCATAAAAATAGGGAGGCTGTTTTCGTGAACACCATCGGCTTAGTGCGTAACAAATAAAGTGTGTGTGATATAAAAATATTAATAAAAGTCCATGAACTATATACATATCACGAGTAATCCGCATGTCCAAAATGGTTCACAAATGTTCGTCGAAACTCGTAAAATTATGGATCCGTGGAATTGGACATGCAAGTAATCATATTGGTCGCGGGCGCCAAAAAAAATATTTTGTAAACACCGTAACAGAATCCCATTTAACGTCTCTGTATCTCTATATTCAACTATGGTCACCACGTTTAAAATTCTGTAACTTTCTTTTTTCGCCATTGATGAAAGCACAACGTGACCATCAATCTTATATCCAAATACCCAATGTTGATCATCTTTATCCCACTTTGTGTGTCGATAATTGACAAGGCGCCGTCAATCGAGGATGTAATAGCCCGTGTTTTTTTGTTAAAAAAATATATATTTATGTGACCTAAGTTAATTGTAGTTGTAAAAACCAATATTTTATAATTTGAACGGGTTCATATATATACATGCAAGGTTTTAAAAATATAGATTTTAATAATATATTTCTCCATGTTTTAAAATATATTTAAAACAATCATATATTATTTTATATGTTTACATGTCTATCTTACTTAGTCAAAAAAATATTACTCAAAGATAAATATGGGTCATTTTGAAATAATGGGTGTTAACTAACTGTTATATTCGGAGTGCATTACGTCAAATTTGTAAATAAATATATCTCGCCTCATTTTTTTTTACACATCATCTTCGTACTCCTCATTTTCTTTGTTTTATTCTACCTTTCTTTTAAAATGTATCTTCTTACATTTTATACTCACTTTAATACAATTAATTTATATAACTATCAAGTTCTTTCAAATGTTTATTAATGTATGCATACTTATTGATTTGAAATAACACATAATTTGTACATATCATTACAAATATTGATATTTGTTAACTGGTTCATATGTACTTGAGTATGTAATTTGCTAAATATTTAAATGCCATGTTTTTTACGCTAGTCATTAATCTTAGATAAGATGATTTATGGTAGGAAATCTTATGTACACGTGATTTTATTAAGTTATGTAGGTGTGTTAATGATTTATGTTCTCATTTGACAATTATATACTATATATGTATGAGCGAATGTGTTTTATTAAAATATTATTATTTACGTAATATGTTCACTAATTTGCATATTTTATTATTATTATTATTGTTATTATCATTATTACTAGATTTACAACCCGTGCGATGCACCGGTCTTTATTAATAAATTTATATTATTTAAAATTATAATAGTTCTTTTTAGATCATTACCTTATTAATATATTTATAAATAATAATAAAAATATTTGTTGTTGACAGGATTCGAACATTAATCATGGGTAGTGAATAATAATAATATAAATATATGCTGTTAGTGGGTTCAAATCAGAAAATTTTAGTAGTGTATAAATAATAATATAAATATTGTTGTTGGCGGGTTTCGAACTTGTGAGATTGAGTAGTGTATATTCTTTTAGTATTTGAATCTAACGTTCCTCATCACTTGATTAAAAAGATCTGACGGTCATAAATGGGAAAAACTAAACCAAGCAAAAAAAGGCATAACAAATTATACTTCAGATTCCGGTTATTATAATTTATTATTATTATTATTGTTATTATTATTATTATTGCCATTATTATATTATCTACTATTATTATATATTATCTGAGCTTGCTAGTTATAGATAATTTATTAGTGAGTGTTAAAAGAAAATGATTTTGTATTATTTTGACATATTATTATACTAAATATATTACGCGTATATTTATTCTTATATATGGATTAATAATGTGTTTATTAATTGTATGTTAGTCAAAGTAAAGTTATACATGTTTTTTTCATAGTGATATATATTTGGTAAGTTTAATGTGGTTGGTAATGTGTGTATATTTATTTTCATCTTCTGTTTCAATTATTTATGTGTTAATAATTAATTTGGCTTGATTTGATTACTGAAAAATTATTGTCCCTTTGTATTTTGTTTTATTGTCAATCTATTACTTTGTTTTTGTTATAGCCTATTACTTTGTTCTTTTTGCAAGCATGTTAGCGTACATAATTTTAATATGTATTATTCTACCCAGTGTCAGAGTTACATTTCGAGTTAGTGGGGAATAAAGCCCCCGCTAACATTAACATTAGAGTTTACCTAGCGTTAATTTTTGTAGCTCCCACTAAATCTAAAAAAATAGTCCATACAATTATGCATGTTTCATATTTTAATTAATTAATATCTTAATTTTTAATAGTTTGTACACATTTTATAAAAATTCTTATAATTTATTTAGTACCATTTTACAAATCTAAACATTAAAAAAAATAAAAAAAAATTATACAATATGTTTAGATCTTGATTTTTTTACACGTATATATATCTCATATTAAATAAAAAAAAATTTACTTTATAGTGTATTGTTTTTTCACATTAAAATACTAAAAAAAAACAAAAAACTTTTAATTTATAATACTAAAAAATTTCACTTTATAAATTCTACTATTTTAAAAAGTGATTTCTACTCTTATAAAATGTTACTATATTTTGTAATAAACTTAATTTTTTGAACGATTTTAATGCATAAATATTCAGATAGGCAATTTTTTTAAGTGATTTTTAACCCATCCCCCACTACTTAAGTTTTCTAGCTCCGCCACTGAATCTACCTGAATGTGATACTCCGCTCAACATGATATTTTCCCACGTTGATTTATTGCCTTACTTATATAAATTAGGTTAGTAATTCTCTTTGTTTGGTTCATTTAAATATAGAAATTAGTTGGAAATATTTTGGACCGTCATTATCAGAGTAATGTAAGTTAACTCTTCACACTTTATTTATTTTAAAATCTTTTAAATTTTTTGCACTACTTTTATTATAAAAATTATGAATAAAGTATTCTGTTTTTGATATAAGATTTCTGAGTGAGCTATGCCTTATCAACCGGTTAGTAATTGCGTAGTTCTGGAACTAGCCTATGATACCTTAACATGGAGTGCTATTTATGATGTGTTCGGAAGCACACGCTCGATACCTAGTAAGGGGCGCATTATTGACATGATTATGAACCTATGATACTGTGCCCCAGATATTTGTGACCTTAATGAGTTGTGTAATTAACTTATCTTTTATGAATTTTGGACAATGATTTTGGTTTTATAAAAAATTACGAACTACTAGATCCACTAGTGTAAAATTGTTTTCTTCATGGGCTCTTTGGTTCATTACTTATACATTTTCAGGTGCTTAATTTTTGGGACAACTTAGTGTGAACTTGATGTTATGGATAGAAAACTAGGATATATTAATTGCTAGGGTTCGGGAGCTCAAGGCCTTTAATGGCTGCTCTCGTGTTTCGTAGCTTAACTCTGTCTTTACGAGATGCCTACGTATCTCTGTGAATTAGAGAATCAAGCCAAAAACGTAGTTCTGATTGATGGGTGAGCCCCTTTATATAGATGTTGAGAGTCTTTGAATTGGACTAGAGTTAAGAGACTTGTTGAACAAGTTCTCAGTCCTTGAATAGACTTTGAAGTCCTAAAATAAAGGAATCAGACTCCTTGTTGGTGTAAGTGCCCTAAAGGCTATCTTTTATAGATTTATATCATTGTTAGGACTCATTTAATGAGTTGGTAATCCTCCTTCTTTATTAATTACGAAATTAATAAATAATCAGGGTTTTGGGCCTCATTAATTGGGCTTCGTTATTGGACCGTATCAGGTCTAATTAACCCAACATTAATTATATTTCTAGGCTATTTTTAAGCCCATATCATTTGCCCCCCAACTTGTGCGAAACCTTGCGAAGGTTTTGCAGAAGTTGAAGTTTTTACCTTTCTTGGTTATCGTTTTTACCGTAAAGTGTGGAGCGACCTACAAATTTATAACTATTTTCCCTTTGGGATCCATCCCTACGGGCTTCCCTAACGTTCTGGGATTTTCTGTGTACCTTCTGGTACTTTTAATGATTTTTTTCTTAATTTTTAGGAATATTCTGATACTCACAGGTATTTTTCCTTAATTTTTTCAAGAATATTTTATAAAAATTATTTTTGAAAATTATTTTCTTAATTTTCCTGATTTTTTGCTCATTTTTTCTTATTTTTGGGGAATTTTTAGGAATTTTCCTAATTTTTGGCTCATTTTCTAATTAATTAAATAATCAGAAAATGGGCTCTCAGAGTGCCATGCATCCTAGGCGTGGGTCACCCCCTCCGAGGAGACATGTTTCCAACAACGCCCAGAAATGTTGTCTCATAGGCGCTGTTGATTCCCCCATTGGGTCACCCCGCCTAGGAGAGAGGTTTGGTACCACGCGTAGGAATTGTATCCTCTAGGCGTGGTTAGGCTTCAATCCTTCCATACTTCCTAGGCGTGGGTCACCCCCGCCTAGGAGACAAGTTTGGTACCACGCCTAGGAATTGTGTCATCTATGGGTGGTTGGGCTTCAATCCTTCCATACTTCCTAGGCGTGGGTCACCCCCGCCTAGAAGACAAGTTTGGTACCACGCCTAGGAATTGTGTCCTCTAGGCGTGGTTTGGCTTTCAAGCCTTCCATACTTCCTAGGCGTGGGTCACCCCCGCCTAGGAGACAAGTTTGGTACCACGCTTATGAATTGTGTACTCTAGGCATGGTTTGGCTTTCAAGCATTCCATACTTCCTAGGCGTGGGTCACCCCGTCTAGGAGACAAGTTTGGTACAACGCCTAGGAATTTTATCTCCTAGGCGTGGTTTGGTACCTCAATTTATACCTTGTGATTTTTTATAAATCTAGGGTAAGTTAGACTCATATTTTTAGTAAAGAATTATTCTAGAATTTGAATTTTCAAAATTCAAAACACCTGGGCTCCCCGCCCTTGGTGACTTGACATGCCCATTTTCTTAGGGCCATTTGTCGATTGAGTTCCTTCTTTTCGGCTATAAAAGGAGTGGAGTGTGAGTTCATTTCTCACACTCTACTTAAATCTCTCAAAAAAATCTCGCCTCCTGCAATATTTTCTCTCCATCTTTGCCACTGCAAGGCGATTTTCGGCCTTCCCTTCCGCCGTAGTTCTCGCCATTTTCTGGGTTTTTCTTGAAGATTCCATTTGAATCTTCATCGCCTTCCTTCATCTTCAAGAGCTTTCTGGGTTTCGAGCTTTAACCATCCATGGCGGATTCCGACTCTTCCCACTCCCAGATTCCCCAAGCTGCTCCCCGTCTATCTAGGGCCAGCCGAGGTAAAAAATCTCCAGTACATTCTTCAGTTATTTCTCTTAGAGATCTTTTAACCGAGTTTGGCGAAGCCTTTCCTAACATGCTCCACTTAGATGCTTACAACTACCCTTCTGTTAGGTAATGAATCACACACAGAGGGGGGGGTGAATGTATTTTTCTGATTTTAGGTTTTTCTTGAAAATTAATGGTTGAACAAAGTTAATTAAATCTTATATAGAAAAGTGTTCATGCAGAATTTAAACTTGCAGAAAATAAAGAACACAAATCTTCAAAACTCGCTTAATTTTTATATTAAAAATTAAGACTGTTTTGCTACAAAATTTCTAAGCTCTTTGATGTTAAAGAGCTCAGCTTCTTCTTGAGAGTGATACAAGAGATTTGATCTAAATTGTTACATCTAACTAGAGGACCAGTGTTAACTTTATAACTCAGTTTACTGCTGGTTCACACAGTAGATAATAAACATGCTATTAGCTTTTCTAAACTATCACTTGTCAATTCTATTTATAGAAAAGCAAATCTTCCATTTCTGGATTAGCATATCTTTAGCATCCCGTATTTACTTAATCTTCCTCTGTCAGTTAATCTTTGCCATTGATCTTGCACACTCTTCAAGCTGCTTTTTGTAGACTTATCAATCCAGCTGTTGGATTATTTGTTGATTATTTATCTTGGATATTAAACTGATCAACAATTCTGTACTTTGAGACTGTACTTCGAGATCTCCAGTTTAAATTAATAGAACACTTGACATCTCGATAAGTACATAGGCTTATCGAGATCTCTAGCATTCCATATTGAGTTTGACTTGTAGAGGTCTTCAGCTTGTCGAGATCTATAGTCTTCACATCTTCACTATGACTTATCGATAACTCCGAGTTCTCTAGTGAAGGAATGACTTGTCGATATCTCCAATCTTCAGTTCTTTAAAATTGGCTTGTCGATATCTTCTTGAGTTCTCGAGTAGCTTTCCTGACTTCTCCACTCCCGGTGGATATTGCTCATCCGTCGAGTAGATATATAGCTCATCCGTCGAGTAGATATATAGCTCATCCGTCGAGTAGATATATAGCTCATCCGTCGAGTAGATATTGCTCATGTGTCGAGTAGATATTGCTCATCCGTCGAGTAGATATTGCTTATCCGTCGGTACTCTCTGGAGTTCTCGAATGACTTCTCTATAACATTAAATCTGTGACTTGTAGAGATATTGACTTAAAATGTTTTTCTCCAAACAGATTTATTCAACTCCAAACTTCTTCAAAATTCTTCTGAGGCATGATCTTCTTGATCTTCTTCCAGATAGAATCCTTAGGCTTGATACTGTTTTAGGAAAAAGACTCCAGTTTGCTCCTTTGCATTTTTACAGACTTTAAGTGTTACAAGTACAAAATATAAATTAAGATAACAATACAACTTACTTAGGATTGACAAATTATCTTAGTCTTGTTAAAGTACAAGCATGTCTTTTACAACAATCTTCCCCAATTTGTGAGAAGATTGCTTCACACAAATTCATGCTTATTAACAAGACTAACCCCAAGTTTAAAACTGATGGAAGATAAAATTAAAGCATAAAGCTTGATAGAATTACAGCTTGTGCAAATATAAGATTCACCAGGTTTCATGATTACAAGAATCAGGTAAAGACAGTTTTTACATCTGCTTCTTCTCTAAGTTTATTCTTGAAGTGATCAAGAATTTCAAGTTCTTCTATGATGAGTGTTCCACTTAGAGTTTCCACAAGTTTTTGCCTTGCTGCCTTAGGGTAACCCTGGTCCAGATACTCTAGGCTGAATCTTGAGAATCCACCAACTTTGATGTTTAGAAATCTACCATCTTTAGAAATTCTGCTCATTCCTTTTGCTTTCAACTCTTCTGATCTTTTTATAAACATATATATTTCTTCATTATATCTCCTTTTTCTTTCTTCAGCTTCAGCCTTATCTATTTTCTTTGTTTCCTCCCTTTTAATCAACCATTCAGCCAGAGATGATCTCCATGTCCTTGTAATAGTGTCCTTGCCTTTTAACAAAGTTAACACTCTCTTAATTTCTGCAGGAGCCAAAGAATCCATTAACTTTTTATCTAGAAGAGTGAATGTACCATCCTTAAAATAGACTCTAACTTGTCTCAGGGATACAACCCATATTTTAACAATTTCCTCAGCTGGATATTGGAAATGGTCTTCATCTGAGGTGCACCAATTTAGAGGTAGAATGTCAGATTCCTTAAAGCAATTACAGATGGCCCTTTCAGTGACTTCCACTTACTTTACATGCTTGACTTTCTTAGGCTTTCTCCCAACAGATTTGAGTTTGAATTTTAGTGAATGTTTGGCTAAAGGTAGGGTTGTCATTTTCTTGAGATTTATGAGGCTTGAGGTGATTGGAATTTTTAGGAAGGAGTTGGCAGTTTGTCTGTAAGAAATTTTGGCTTAGATGTTTGGGAAGGTTTGATGTCAGAGATAGTTGATGTTGTGGGTTAAGCTAAGGTTTGAGATGGTTGTATTTGGATTTTTAGGGTTGTTTGAGTTCCTGAATCATTATGAGGTTTTCTGCTCTTCCTCTCCCCTCTTCTCTTCTTCTGTTCATCTTTCTTGTCATCCTCCTTCTTCTTCTCTCCACCCTTGCTACCAGATGGCTTACTAGACTGACTCAGATTTGAGTCAGGAGGATTCTGATCACTCTTCTTGTGCTCATCATCATCCAACTCATCATTGTTAAACTGAGTTTTGGGCAAGTTGACTTCTACATTGTCCAGATATCTCCTTAGTAGCTTTATCATTTCCAAATCATCATGGTTCTTGTTTTTCTTAGCTTTTAAGCTATTTCCTAGGATCATGATAAACTTCTCATTGCTCCTGACATATTGTTTAGGGATATTGAAAAATCTGAATTGTTTGGTAGTTGGACAGATATATGTTATACTTGGCTGTAGATAAGCTTCAGGAAAGGCAGCTACATGAGCATCTTTCAGTGCAGTTAGTAGCTTGGTATCTTCACGAGTTATAGCTCTAACTTTACTGATAAAGATATCTAACTCAGATGCCCTCCTTGAGATAAGGTAATTGAGAGATACCTGCATACATCTGTCTGTCCCTGAGTCATTTGCATTAACCACTATCCTATCTTCCAGAAAGTTGTCCTTGATCACTCTTATGAAATTGATTGTCTTATCTAGGGCCTTTTTATATGTGAAGTGATTGTTGTTGAGAGAAGCTTTTAAGGCATTGAGTAGTTCTTCAAACTCTCTGCTCAAATTAGGTCCTTCAGCAGACCTAATAAATCTCTCCTTGTCAAGATCAACTTCTTTAGCTTTCTTACCAACACCCTGAACTTGATGTTGAGATGACCTTGATTGTGCCAACTTGGCCTCTATCTCCCCCTTAGTCTTGTTGACAGGCATGAGAAGGGGCGTAGGAATTTCAGGCGTTACTTATTCAGGTAAAGAAGGTAGTGGTATGTTGAGTTTACCCATGATGGCTCCTAAAGCTATAGAATTCTGCATTTGAAGATGCTTATGGGAATCCAACAGAGTTTGGATATCTGTTTGTTGGCTTTTGACAAGAGATGTCAAAGCCTCAACTTGTGCAGTGAGTGAGGTGTTGGAGTCTTGCAATGCTATGACCTGACTCTGTAGAGACTGAATTTGCAGATTTGTTGAAGTGGATCCAGGCTGATAAGAGCTGCTAATTGTGCCAAAGTGTTCTTCTATAGCCTCTTTGATCTCTTCCATTAGCAAAGCTGAGGGCTTAAATCTGCTCTGGTGAAGTTGATCCAGCTGAACCTTGGTCTCATTTGAATGAGTAATTTGTTTCTGGATCATTTCATGAAGATTGGTAAATGATTATTTGAGGTTTTTGACTTCCTTCTCAATGAAGGCAAGATCCATCCTGGTCATTTGCTCAAAAATGTTTGAATTTAGAAGAGATCTGCTCTTGAGATGGTATTATCTTGTCCATTTTTTCATTCACCAGTTTCCTGATTCTGTCTTCATGGCCAGTAAGTTTGATTTCAAGAGTCTTACCAAATAGATGAAATACTTTGAGATGAGCTTTGTATTCATCTGTAATGGCATCATAGACAGCTTCTGGATTCAAGTCTCTTGCATTGCTTCTCAGAATAGTAACATATTCTTCTCAAAATCTGGCCAGAACTTGATTCATCTATAAGGAAAAGCCATCAGACAGCCATGCATCCACATTCCCATCTGGCTCAACATTATTGACAATTTTTTCTTTTTGCTCCTTAACCTTTTCATTGTAAGCAAGCATGATAGCTTGATAGTCTTGGTTTCTCATGTCTGAATTTAGAAGATGTTGTGAGATGTTGGCCAATCCAGAGATCTGCTCTACTAGTAGATCATCTACAGAAGTTGGTTGAGAGGCAGATTCTTGTAGCCACTGAGAGAGTATGTGAGGTTGTTGAGGTTGAGAGGTGGATGGTTCATCAAAATTCCTGTGAATGAGATCACAGTTTGACTCACAGATTGCTCTGTGGTTTGGACATTGTGTTGTCCTCCACTTGTAGTGGGAACCTTCAATTGAATTGGAGGGAATTTGACTGGGTTACTTTCATGTACACTAGTCTCAAACCCTTGTGTGTCTTGCAACACACCGGCACTTGAATGTGCTATGCTTGCCTCCCCTATGACAGGATCATGGGCAATTGTACTCCTAGCTTCAACTGCAAAGGCAATTTCTGCTAGGGTTGTGAGGGGGGTTGTTCCTACATGAGGAACCTCGAATTGAATTGGAGAGGATTTAGATAGCTCCCCCCTCAGGAGTACTATATGGGGTCTTCAGTAAATACTGATGAATCCCCCATGTTTGTGATGGTGTCATCAATGTCTACCCCAGCATGTAGCCTCTCACCATCTAAATGAGGTGTCTGGGTGGTGAGCAAAGCTTTTTTGAGCTAGGTCACTTGATTTTTGGTACACTTGAGAAATGGATTCAAGTGGAATTGGAATAGAAGAAATATTAGATAGAAGAGATTGTTGCTCAGTTGTGAGTGTTGGCAGCTCCCCTTGAATAGATGAGGGAGCTTCAAGGAATGTACTCTCACAGTGTGTGTCTTCCTTATTTCTCCTACCATACACTTGAATTGCTTCTTGTGCAGGCTGTTCAGACCTACTCTTGGTTATTTTTACAACTACATCCTGTTGAGAGGATGTAGAGGAAAATAGAGTAGTCAGCTCAGTTTGTTTACTTCTTTTGGATCTTTTGACCAGAGGTGGTTCTCTTTCAGCTCTCTCCTCACCACTCTCAGTTATCACAACTAGGTTTATCCCTTTTCTCTTCTTTTTACTGACCTCACCCTTTTGAGAAGATGAGGTAGTTGGTTTCCTAGCTTCTAAAGGTTATGAAAGAATGGTTGCAGCATGGGAAGATCCCTGTTAGTGATCCTGTGTTTGTACTTCCACAGGTTCAGGAATCTTAGTTGTACAAGATTGTGCATTAGATCTCATGTCAGGCATAGGATAAGGATAAGGCCTAAATCTCTCCAACATAAATAGAGTAATTTTCAGACTTACATTGACCTTATTCTTTGTAGTAAGTGAGCCAAATATTATTTTGGACACTTGCTTACAATTGCCTATCTATACCATTCAACAAGTGTATGTCAACTACTTTATTATTTAAAGTGGACATAATAAATCTAGGAAAGAAAATTTCCTTACCTCTAGCTGTCAGAGGCATAACCATCCTGGTTGCAAGTTCTTCCAGGATTAGCAGACCAATATTCATGTATCAGTTTTGGGCATTTGAATACACCAGCTTTTGCACAACACTTGAGATATTGTCATATCCTGTTTTTCTGCAAGTAAATGCCCTTACTACAGAGTCAAAGATGAATGACCACTCCTTCCTTATATTGGTTCTGTTTAACCTTGGCAGGTTGATTCTCCCACCATAATTGATGAATTCCATAAACTCAGTCAGCTCATCAGGAGTTGGTACCTCCGCCAGATTCTCGGTTGGCAGCCCCAAGGCTCTATTCACATCTTGATCATTGAATTATATTCGTTGGCCTCCAATTATGCATGTCACCACCAAAGAAAGAGAGTTCTTGATAACATCAGTCCTCACTACAGCTGTAGTCCAGAATTCATGCAGCACGTCTAGATACAGTACTGGATTTGCAGTCAAAGCACCTACAAGATAGGATTCAGACAACAGCTTTACAAACCCCTTGAAACTATCAGGAGCTTGGTTTGCATCAGTGAAAGCAAGATAGTTGGTTCCTTTCTCTGGGATAAATGTCCTATCAATATTCTGGGCCATTGTTGATTGATGAGAATGAATGGGTAAGAAAAATTTCTTAGTAGGAATGAAAAATGAGAGAGAGAACAGTTTCGGATTAAAAGCTAGGTCACTTTAGATCTCGAGAGTTGTAAAAGAGTATGTATCGAGAGTCTGGGTATTTATAGTAAAAGTAGATGACTTGTCGAGAACTCAAAAATAAATATTTGAAGTTTGTCTATCGAGAAGTCATTTTGAGAAGTGAAGTACATATCGAGAAGTCATTTTAAATTACTCTTATAGAAAACAAAAATAAAATGACTCATCGAAATGTCAAATAAATACCTAGTTTGTCCAAAAAGTGGATTGAATTAATTCTAACTTTTATTTGAATAAATTCAAAATAAAATTAGAATAAATTTTCCAAAGGTATTTTACCAAAATAATTTATCAATTTAAATTATCTCAGTTCTGTGTTATTAAAAGTAAAAAAATTGTACTTGTAGAGAATTCTGTGAATGAATACTACTAGAGAACTCTACAAGGACTTATCGATAAGTCATTTTAAGCCTATCGAGAAGTCACTCGAGAAGTCAGTAAATTGACTTATCGAGGACTCACTCGAGAAGTCCTAAAATGACTTGTCGAGAAGTCAATTTATACTTATCGAGAACTCAGTTCTCTAAATACTTTTGGTTATTTGTAATTCTGCCTTGTGTTAATTTTACATATTAAGAATGTTAATTAACAACTGAACAGTTTACTTAGAATTTGAAAAATTCCAAGTTAATTGAATTTGAAAAATAAATGTACAGAGATTTCTGAAATATTTATAATTCATATTTCAGTTAATTTCCAATTTAATCAAATTAATTTTAATTTACTGGAGATTAATTTGTTGCAATACATTAGCTGAGTTATTGCCTTAGGATGAAGAACTAAGCAATCCAATTTCACTTACAAATCTTGTGAAAGTTGCTTCATCCAAAGGTTTAGTAAAAATCTCAGCTAATTATTTTTCTGCTGGTACAAAAATGAGATTGATGTTATATCAGGATACAGGTCTTTGAAAGACAAAATTGACATCTTCCACTGGAACTCTTTTTGTCAACCCTTCATTCAGCAAAATCTGTATCTGTGAGTCCAACAGCTCCTAAACTGATTCCCTTGGGATATCATAATCCCAAGTTGAGCTTCCTTCCAATATCTGAAGATCCTCTTTCACCCCCTGAGGTTGTGCAATCAAACTCAGGTGTATGAGATGAGCTTCTATTTCCATGATTCTCTTGTTGAGTAGTTTCTTCATTTCCTTAGTCTGACAGACTTCACAAACTTTAACTTGAGCAAGCTCCATCTTAGGCATGTCTCTTACCAACTCCTTTTTGACAAGGTGTTAATTTTCTTGAAAGTCAAGTGAGACAGATATCATCCTTATTTGTTGAGTCAAAATCTTCAACAAACAAGCTTTGTTTTTTTGCTCCTTTCAGAGCAACTTTACTGGTTTTATTGCTGATAACAGTGCATTCTTCTTGTTGAATAAGACTTGAGACCATTGTCTACAATATGCTAATTCTGAAAAGATTCACTTCAAGATCAGCTACCAGTGCTACATCATTTAAAGATAACATTTTCTTAACAATCTTGCCATATCCCATTTTGAATCATTTGTTGTTGTCTCCAAAGGTCATCAATGGGCCAGCTTTCTACTCAAATTGTGATAACAGGGCTCTACCACCAGTCATATGCCTGGAACATCCACTGTTTATGATCCAGATGACTTTCTTCACTTGCCCTGCACACAATGAGTCTTAAGTGTGTTTGGAAACCCAAGCAATGTTGGGTAGTTTCTTCTTGGTAACTTGTTCAGTAGAAGTAGAATGAGTAATTTTAGAAGAAACGGAATTCAGTGATTGTTGTGCATGTTTTCCTTCTGATGTGGACTCATTTCTTGATTCTTTAAGGTCTACTCTCAGTTTGTGGCAACTCTTCATTACCTTCATGTTGCAAGGAATGTAGTCAAACTTGTCATAGAATGAATAGGGATCATTAGAATTTGCTTCATTGTATTTGCAAGTTCCTTCAGCTGGCTTGCTAACGAACTGTTTACAAAGGTGAGTTAGATGATTTGAAGAGCTATATTTTCACACTTCTTTCTAGGAGCATTTACAACATAAGCAAAATTATTGCTTTTGTTTATCCCTATTTTCCCATTTCTATTTTTCTTTCTCTTTCTTGTATCTTCAGTTTTGGTTTCTTGAACATGAGTCTTGGGACTTTGTTCGTTCATGAGTTTCTCTTTAGGATGGAAGACTGAACTGATTCTTCAGTTTTATTCTCTTTATCTTCATCAACAATTTCTTGCTTGATACTCAATTCTTCTTCACTGAAGTTGACTACACATGCTTTGAATATAGGTGCATTAACCTCTTTCAAAAAGGTTGGAACATTCTCAATCTTCTTGGCTTTCCCTTTGTCACCTACAGTTTTCTTTTTATCACTCATGTCATCATAGTCAAGTCCAATAGCAATGTTTGCACATGTCTTATTCTTCTTATGATGTTGTTCGACCAGTTCAGATGCATTTCTGAAAGGTATTTGACCAAATAGGATCGTCCAGTTCCTATCCTCCTACTATAAGAGCGATTCCCTGGGATTTCATCTTTACTTCATTCTTTTCTATATTTTCCCTTAACACTACTTCAATTTCATTTGCACACTTGAGCTTGTTCTTGAGATAAGCATTTTCTTGTTTTAAAGCTTCAAGCTCAACTAGAAACAGTTCAGTTTTTTGCTTCTCACTCTTGAGCTTCTTATTTATCTTTGTTAATCTGCTAACTTTTTCATTAGCAGCAACCATGCTTGTGTGAATGTGAAACATTTCTATGCTCATCTTTTAAACAGTTTCCTTGTATTGATTCACGTTTAAATCAATAGCGGTAAGAGTTGGTGTCTGTGTTTTTGATGAGGATGATTCACCTTGCTCCACAGCCATTAGAGCATAGTTTCCAACTTCCTCATCTTCATCATTATCTTCATCATCCCAACTCTTTCCCTCCGCAATGTAAGCTTTGCTCTGTTGTTTTTTCAGAAGAGCTTCATACTTTGCTTCCAGTTCAAGATAAGTTTTGTCTTTCTTCGCCTTCTTAGGTTTCCTGCATTCTGTAGAAAAGTGGCCTAGTTCATCATAACTGAAGCAACTTATATTAGATATGTCAACAGATCCAGTTTTGTAACCACTCTTGCTGTTAGAATTGTACTTCCCTTTCTCTTTCCAGCTGTTGTCTTTGTTGAAGGATAGTCCTTTATTTATGAAGTACTTTGGCTTCTTTACTCTAATGTTAGAGAATTTTCTAGCTAAATAGGCCATTGTCTGATCTAGCTTATCCAGTTCTTCAAGAGTGTAGAACTCATCATTTTCCAACTCTAGTATGACTTTCTCCTGTGAATCATTTGTTCTCTGCTCACTTGTTGAGGCAAATGAAGTTTGAGATCTTAATTCATCATTGAAGGTTTGGCTTTCATTTACAATTAAAGCACTTGAGTCATCCACAACATGTCCTTGACCAGATCTCAACGATTTCCTTTGAATCATCTCTAGTTCATATGTTTTGAGAATTCCATATAGAAATTCCAGAGTTATTCTGCTTAAGTCTCTCCCTTCCCCGATTGCTGAGATTTTCTGTTCCAAATGGTCAGGGAGAGTAAGCAAGAACTTTAGATTCACCTCTTCAGCTTCATAGTATTTGTCATGAAGTTGTAAGTCATTTATCAGCTTATTGAATCTTTCAAACACATCAGTAATGCTTTCCTTAGGCTTAGCCATGAAACCCTCAAACTGTGAAATCAGTATCCTTCTTTGATTAGATCTAACCTCCTCAGTTCCTTCACAGAGTATTTCAATCTTCTCCCATATTTGCTTGGCAGTGTCATAGTTAACAATATTGTTGTACATCACATTGTCAAGTGACTCTATCAATATCAATTGCAAGCTGCTATTTAGGGAGACTTCTCCTTTTCAAGGTCTGAATACTCAGCTGGATCTTTAGGAGCATAATGAGCTGGTATAACCATGTCTCCATTTGTAGATTCCTCAACTCGTACCATAGGAATGAAGGGTCCATTCTTAAGGATCTGAATGTGGAGTGGATTGGTCATCCTGATAAACAACATCATTTTCTTTTTCCAAAGAGTGTAGTTAGCTTTATCAAAGGTAGGAATTTTGATGCTACTGATTTTCTGTGTATTCATTCTTCCAAGATCATGAATCTTTTTACTTTCAGATTTTGCTCTGATACCACTTGTTAGGTAATCAATCACACACAGAGGGGGGTGAATGTGTTTTTCTAATTTTAGGCTTTTCTTGAAAGTTAATGGTTGAACAAAGTAAATTAAATCTTGTATAGAAAAGTGTTCATACAGAATTTAAACTTACGAAAAATAAAGAACACAAATCTTCAAAACTCACTTAATTATTATATTAAAAATTAAGACTGTTTTGCTACAAAATTTCTAAGCTCTTTGATGTTAAAGAGCTCAGCTTCTTCTTGAGAGTGATACAAGAGATTTGATCTAAATTGTTACATCTAACTAGAGGACCAGTGTTAACTTTATAACTCAGTTAACTGCTGGTTTACACAGTGGATGATAAACATGCTATTAGCTTTTCTAAATTGTCACTTGTCAATTCTATTTATAGAAAAACAAATCTTCCATTTCTGGCTTAGCATATCTTTAGCATCCCGTGTTTAATTTAATCTTCCTCTGTTAGTTAATCTTTACCATTGATCTTGCACACTCTTCAAGCTGCTTTTTGTAGACTTGTCAATCCACCTATTGGATTGTTTGTTGATTATTTATCTTGGATATTGAACTGATATGTAATTTTTTACTTTGAGACTGTACTTCGAGATCTCCAGTTTGAATTAATAGAACACTTGACATCTCGATAATTACATAGGCTTATCAAGATCTCTAGCATTCCATATTGAGTTTGACTTGTAGAGGTCTTCAACTTGTCAAGATCTCTAGTCTTCACATCTTCACTATGACTTATCGATAACTCTGAGTTCTCTAGTGAATGAATGACTTGTCGATATCTCCAATCTTCAGTTCTTTAAAATTGGCTTGTCGATATCTTATTGAGTTCTCGAGTAGCTTTCCTGAATTCTCCACTCCCGGTAGATATTGCTCATCCGTCGAGTAGATATATAGCTCATCCGTCGAGTAGATATATAGCTCATCCGTCAAGTAGATATTTCTCATCCGTCGAGTAGATATTGCTCATCCATCGAGTAGATACTGCTTATCCGTCGGTACTCTCTGGAGTTCGTGAATGACTTCTCTATAACATTAAATCTGTGACTTGTAGAGATCTTGACTTAGAATATTTTTCTCCAAACAGATTTATTCAACTCCAAGCTTCTTCAAAATTCTTCTGAGGCATGATCTTCTTGATCTTCTTCCAGATAGAATCCTTAGGCTTGATACTGTTATTATTCCTAGTGGACTAACAATGAGATTTACAGAAGGGGGGTTGAATGTAAATCTCAAAACTTTTTCAAGTTTTGAGCAGTTTTAAAGGTTTTGTGTTCAAGATAAACAAGTGTGTGAATTGCTTTAAGCTAATACAGACAGATATATATATTCAAGCACTAATGTAAAGAACACAACAGACCTTAAAAACTTTTCTGGTGGATTGTTGTTCCACCAGAGATGGTATTTCAGAAAATCTGTGATTCAAGATGTTGATCACAGCTGCATCCTAGTACAAACTAGATAATTTTTCTCTCAAGATTTTTCTAAACAGCACTGGAAAAATTCTTATCTAATTACTAGCTGCTACTTGGTTTATATATCACCAAGTGTACAAGTGAAGACAAAGATAAAAATACAATAATAAAATAAGTTCTCCACTTGTTTCTTCTCCATATCACTCAAGTACTTTGTTGACTATTGCCTCTTTGTACTAGAGTAGAACGGCTGCTTTTTCTGATGTTCCTAAAATTAGGCTTCCATATTTCAGTTATCTCTCACAACCCATGTGCCTCTGTCTGCTGTTACAACTACCACTTATCAACTGCTATTTAACAGAACATCCGTTGAAGCCTTCATCCGTTGATGTCTTTATCCGTTGATGTGTTAGCAGTTGAAGCTCTATCCGTTGAAGCTTTAGAGACATCCGTTGAAACTTTGTTTCTCATCCGTTGAAGGTCTTTAAGACATCCGTTGATACCACTTCATTTATACAAAATTACAAGGCATGAAATATTTACAATTGGCCTTCCTATTTGCATATCTTCTGGTAGTCAACATGACTTATATTTTCTCTCAACTTCTAAGAATTATATCTTAAATACAGAGACTGAAATGTGCTACAACACTAGACTTATTTCTAAGTAAAGCTGCACCATCAACGGATAGCCAAAGTGGTCTTATCCGTTGAGGCTGCAAACACTAAACTTCTACTTAAGTGTTTTGTTAAACATATCATCAAACTAATGCGCATATATTCCTAACAATCTCCCCCTATTTATGTTTATAAGAATTGTAGACATAAATTCAGGGTTAACTTGATGATAACAAAACACTTAACAAATATATGAATTGAAACTAAGTAGATGTTTAAAAGTGCTGCAAAAGTGTATGTACTAGGAGGTAATTGAAGATTTACAGAATTTCCAAGGGTGCTCCTTTAGTCTGAGCAAATCATCTTTTTCTTCTTTATTCCCTTGTTTTCTTTCCTAGCCCTTTGTCATTTTCCTCAATTTGGAGTTGGAGTTGTCTGTAGAATTCAGCTTCATCTTCATCACTGATATCCAACTTAGATTGCATTTCCTTGAGAGTTTCATTGCTGGCAATCTTGAGTTGGTCTTCAAGTCTGAAAAATCTTTTGACTCCTTTATCATCTCTAAATTCCATCAACCAATGAGGTGATTTGTGGATTGTAATTCCCCTTTCTTGAATGAGTAAAGTTCTGGGCAAAGCATTGGGCTCCCTCCAAGTTTTCCTTATGTTGGCAATCTTGTTGAGAATTTCAGTCTTGGCAGTCCTGGTAAAGCCAGAATCCTTTTGTATGGCTGAAAAGACTCTGATCAAGGTAGAGTAGCCTTCATTCAGAATCCTGTAGAGAGGCCATGTTCTTTCCCCAGCTCCTTTGTATCTGAACACCAATCTCTCTGGTAGCTGTTTGTAGGCAGCTATTCCCCTTACATCCTCCAGCTCATCCATATAGAATTCAATGTCTGAAATTTCTTTTATGTCACAGATGTGAACATAATCATCTTTAGAAATGGGTGACTTAGGCTTAGGTTTTTGTTTTTTTTTAGTGAATTTCTTAGAGGTTAGGGGAGGTGTAGATTTGGATTTTCTTTTCTGTTTCTTTGGTAGTGGAAGAGTGGTTAAAAAGGTAGGCAATTTGATGGTGTCCCAATCAATAGGTTCCTCTTTTGGGATGATTAGTTCACCATGGATGTTTATAGTGGGATCAGCAACACAAGGTTCAGGTATGGAAGGTAGTGGTTTAGATATTGATTTAGTTTCTTCAGTATTATCTTCACTCCTTCTATGTGCCTTGGCCTTTCTTCTGTTTCCCTTCTGCCATTCCTCTCTTTCCTCCACACTCTCACCAAATATACTCCCAAAAACCTCATCTAGGTTTGCAATCTTGTCTTCACCCCTGACTTCAATTCCTTTCTCTCCTTCAACTTGACTTGACTTTAGCTGTTGTTCAAGCTTTGCTTGTGCTCTTTTGTCAGCCTTGAGTTTTTCAGTTTCTTTCTTTAACCTTTTGGTTTCTTCCCTCTTGGCCTTTGGAAATTTGGGATGTCCTTGCATCACACAGATACTCTTTCCCTCTCTAAAGATAATGGCCATTTTCATTCTTTCAACTATGTCCTTGGTCTCCTTGTGCTTTTTGATGTTAGCACCCAAAACTTTGTCTTCATCAGGCTTTGGAAGAGGAAAGTCCACTTCTTTCATCTGAGCAAAGTCTAGGGGGTTCTTTGTGGAGTCCTTGCTGGATCTAGTGTTGGGCTTGAGAACTATAGGTTTTAGATTCTTGAAAGAAGTCTCTCCAACCTTATTCCTCCTTTCTGGCTTGTGCTCCATAATGATTGGTTCAACCTTTGTGCTATGTTTCACAGATATTGATTTATCTTGTGTTGAGCCAAACACTTGTTGCACCCTTTCATCAATTCTCCTCCTTTGCTCTTTCATTTGAATTTCAGCTGCTGCTAGCTGGATTAGGTCAATTCCATCAGGCTTTCCTTTGATTTGCATAATTGAAGAAGTAGTGATGGCAGGAACTAGCACTTTAGATATCTGGATTTTTGTAGATGGCTCTCCTTCCCCTTCCCTTTTTCTCTCCCCCTTTTTGTTATCATCAAGGAGAGGGGTCAAGCCTTGTGCCTTTGCCAGCTGCATAAGTAGACTTGTTTGAGATTGTTGGTTGTGAAGAATGCTGGCCACAGAATTTTCAATAACTTGGACTCTGTCTTCTAACTTAGCCAGCCTCTTTTCAGTATTTGAATCCTTTTTCAATCTCAACAATAAGTCCTTCATTGTACCATAGGGCATGACTGAATCCAATTTTTCAGAATTGTAGGATTTCAAGTCAGCAATATCCTTCTTGAGTTCATCCACACTCAGATTCTGTCTTACTTGCTGTAACTTTATGAGATGCAGTGAGTCCAGGTGAGCTGTAAGGATTGCCTTGGTACCAGCATGTGAAGTTTTCTGAATGGCCTGTTGGATAGTACTGATTTGTTTAACTAAGGAGACATTGAATTGCCCTGATGTAGACTCGTTTGTCAAGGCCCATTCAGGTAAATTTGGAATAGAACTAGGGCTTTCATCTCCCCCTAAGTTCATGCTTCCATCAAAAGAAACAGAGTCATCATCATCAGAATTTACTCCAAATTCCTCAGATGGCTCACCAGCTGTAGAAGGCATCTTGTTAATAGCAGCTTTATCCCTTTGAAGAGATTCTGTTGTATGTACTAGATGTAGTGTCTTTTCTGCCTCCTCATTGCCCTGAGCAGCCAACAACTGATAGGCTGACACAGGATGAGTAAAAGTGTCAGCATCCAAGGAAATGTTATCAATTACAGCTTTGTAATGTTGCTGAAATTGTCTTTCCTTTTCAGCATCATCCACAATCATTGACTCACTAGCAATGGCTGGATCCACCCTTATATCTGTTGTACCTGCCTTTCTCTCTTTTTCTCTATATTCTTGCATCAGGGGCTCCCCCTGGCTCACACTCCTCACTTCCTCACCTTCACCTACTAAGGTGGTACTCCTCTCACTTACTTTTGCCATGCTGGAAGAAATAGCATGCATATTTGAGCTCTCAATCTCTCCTTTTGCCTGGGTGCAACCCAGCCTCTCACTCAAATTGTCACTCCCTTCCCTCAGTCCTAAAATTGATTGTACAGTAATCATGTCTTCTACACTTGGAATTGTTTCAGTTGTGTGTGTAGAGACTATCAACGGATATTGAATAGCCGTTGAAGGTGACACTGATGGTATCAACGGATAACTGCTGTTAAGCTTATCCGTTGAAGAACAACCACTTGTCAACGGATGAGTGATATCCGTTGAAGAAGGAAAAGAAGTAGAAATTGAAAGTGATATAACTGTTGAATCTGTGTGGATTGATTTGAGTTTTGGTGACACAGATCCTTCAATTACATCTGAAAGAATTTGCGGGTGATCCAACAAATCATCTAAAAGATGATGATCACCTGTATTTGAGTGGGGCTCCTCCCTGAGTTGTAAAGAGGGAGAATCAGGAATTGATGGGAATAACATATCCACATCCAGAGATGGTGATGAAGTGTGTGGTGATTGATGTGTGTTAATTGTGAGAGAATGGGGTTGTGACTCCACATTTGTTGGAGCCACATCAAACTGAGTTTGAGAAGGCATAGATACAGATGGATGTATCTGTGCAGTGTGTGCACCCTGTGTAGAAGATTGGGTTCTAGCCCTCTTTCTTCTAATAAAAGCTTTTGTTGGTGAGTGTTTGGCTTCTGTGTCCCTCCCTCGTTTGTTCTGTGTTCCTGGTTGGGAACTATTTTCAATAGTTACATCCTTTTGGGAGGATGCAGCCAGGGATGTGCTAGTAACCTTTTCAACCACCACAGCTTTTTGAGAAACTGTGGCTTGGCTAGCTTGGGAAGCACTTATCTCTCCTTCCTTATCCTGGGGGTTTCTTTGATGTTCACCCCTCCCCTCACCACTCACACCCTGTTCACTCCCCTCAGGGTTAAGGGTAGGTGTTACAACTATTGTCTTTTGAGAAACAACAGAGGTGGTTTTCTTTGTCTTTGATTTTGAAAGTTTAGTTTTGGTGACCTTGGTAGGAATCTGTTGGGGCATTGTCACAGATTCCATGGGCACACTAGAAGATAAAGAAATAGAGGGGTTGGAAGAAGTAGGAGTTGTAGAAACAATTACCTCACTTACCTGAGGTGCATCCATGATTGGTAAATATACCAATGGTACACTGCTGTTGAGATCCATTCTCAATAAATCTGCAAGAACTCTTTTCTCTTGTGCCCAGCACTTGAGTTTGTTATTCTCATTGGTTATGACCAAACCTTCAGCAACATGGTTAGCCAATAACATAAAGAATCTAGCATAATAGATGTTATTAGGTCTATTAGCTTTGTTACCTAATCTAGTACTCAATTCTAGCATAACATAATTGCTAAAGTTGAAATACCTATCAGAAACAAGCATATAGAGCATATTAACAAGAGATGAAGTTATGGCATCAAAATTACTAATTTTCCCAGAGAAAACCTTGATAAAGGCATCCCCAAGAAAACTCCATTCTTTCCTAAGGCCTTTTCTTTTAATACTCCCTAAACTAGCAGAGTTAAGAGAATAACCTATGGAATCTAACATGCTGGATACATCATTATCAGTGTGTGGTGTCATGGCATTGTTCTCAGGCAATTTAAAACATGCTAGTAAATCATCACAGTTAACACAGTGATTTTTACCTTTGAGAGTGAAAGAGATGGTCATATCTATGGAGTTGAACTCAGCAGTTGTCCAAATCTCCTCAACTACTTCACAGTAAATCGTTGGGGCTTCCAGCATTGCATAGCTAAGTTTACAGTTTTTGATGAAGTCTATCATTTTGTGATAATTTGAGTGGGCTTCATTCTTTGCTACCAAAGCTATGAAATTGTTCTTCTCATAGATGAACCCAGATTGAGACATAATTTTTACTACTGGTGCCATTGTTGTAAGTAGAAATTGCAGAGAATAACTTGAAGGTTTTGCAGAGAGTAAATGGTAAAAGCTTTGAAGTTTCAAGAAAGCGTAAAGTAAAAATGAAAAATCAGAAGGGCTTATATACTTTCTCAAATTAAAAAGCATAAGTAAAAGATTAAACAATAAATATTTGTAAGTGAGTTTCAGCCGTTTAAGAGTAAACTGTAAGTATTCTAAAAACTACCTTTAAAACAAATACATACAGCTGTATGTATGAGTATCAACGGTTGAGAAAATAGAATCAACGGCTGTAAGACACCTGAATCGACTGATGTGACATTTCAACGGATAAAGTAAATTGTCATCCGTTGAAAAGTACTACAGTTTTATCCGTTGACGGATAAAAATTCCAGAAATGTATATGTCTTTCAACGGATAATGAACATCCGTTGATGGAACAATTTTGACTTTCAACGGATAGGAAATACCCGTTGATGGAATAATCTGTGTTAAAAAGTCAAATTTGTTCTAGCAACTAATACATTTCAGGCTTCAATTCAAATTGCAATAAGGACATAAATTTTATGAGTAATTAAGCATACCTAGCTCACTTACCAATCTTGTGAATGTTGATTCATCAAGTGGCTTGGTAAATATGTCTGCAATTTGTTGTTCACTTGGAACAAAATGTAGTTCCACTGTACCATTCATGACATGTTCCCTGATGAAGTGGTACTTGATATCAATGTGCTTGGTCCTTGAGTGCTGCACAGGATTCTCTGTTATGGCTATGGCACTTGTGTTGTCACAAAAGATAGGAATTTTGTCAACATGAAGTCCATAATCAAGGAGTTGATTCCTCATCCATAACACTTGAGAGCAGCAACTTCCAGCAGCAATGTATTCAGCCTCAGCTGTAGAAGTAGAGACTGAATTTTGCTTTTTGCTAAAACATGATACAAGCTTGTTTCCCAGGAATTGGCAGGAGCCTGTTGTACTTTTCCTGTCTATTTTGCAACCTGCATAGTCTGCATCTGAATAACCAATTAGATCAAAGCCAGATTCTCTAGGATACCAAATACCTAAATTTGGTGTACCCTTGAGATATCTGAAAATCCTCTTGATAGCAATTAAGTGAGACTCCCTAGGATCAGCTTGAAATCTAGCACACAGACATGTAGCAAACATTATATCTGGTCTGCTAGCAGTTAAATACAAAAGTAAACCAACCATGCCTCTATAACTTGTAATGTCCACAGACTTTTCAGTCTTATTTAATTCAAGTTTGGTGACAGTAGCCATGGGAGTTTTTGCAGATGAACATTCCATTAAGTCAAACTTCTTTAAAAGATCATGAATATATTTAGTTTGACTAATGAAAATTCCATCACTAACTTGTTTAACTTGTAAACCAAGAAAATAGGTTAGTTCTCCCATCAGGCTCATTTCATAATTACTTTGCATTAGCTTAGCAAACTTTTTGCAAAGTTTATTATCTTTAGAACCAAATATTATGTCATCTACATAAATTTGAACAAGTATACTAGAGCCATTAACATTCCTAAAGAAGAGAGTTTTATCAACAGTACCTCTAGTGAAGTGATTCTCCAAAAGGAATTTTGATAGGGTTTCATACCAGGCTCTAGGTGCTTGCTTCAGTCCATAGAGTGCTTTCAACAGATAATACACATAGTCTGGAAAATTTGGATCTTCAAACCCTGGAGGTTGACTTACATAGACTTCTTCCTCCAATTTCCCATTTAGAAATGCACTCTTGACATCCATTTGATAGACTTTGAAATTGGCATGGGCTGCATAGGCTAGAAAAATTCTGATGGCTTCAAGTATTGCAACAGGAGCATATGTTTCATCAAAATATATTCCCTCTTGTTGAGAATAGCCTTTAGCATCCAATCTGGCTTTATTCCTTATGACAATGCCATTTTCATCCATCTTGTTTCTGAATACCCATTTTGTGTCAATAGGACTCTTGTTCTTTGGTTTGGGTACCAGCTTCCAAACTTTATTTCTCTCAAATTGGTTCAGCTCTTCCTGCATAGCTAATATCCAATCTGGATCCAATAAAGCTTCTTCCACTTTCTTAGATTCCTCCTGAGATAGAAAACTACTATACAGACATTCATCTTGAGTAGCTTTTCTTGTTTGCACTTTAGATGATGCATCACCAATGATCAGTTCAAAGGGATGATTCTTGGTCCATTTCCTTTGAGGTGGAAGATGTGCTCTAGATGAGGTGGCCTCAGTATTATCATGATGTGAGACAGAGTGTTGATTAGTTGAAACTCCCCCTGAGTTGTTGGTTCTTTGCAGGGAATTTGGAGTTCTATCAACTGATGATGTAAATCGATTATCCGTTCATGAACTATGATCAACGGATGCTTCATTTTGTACTTCAACGGATGATGCACTATGTCTTTCAACGGATACTGCATTGCCTCTATCAACGGGTGCAGAATTTTGTGCATTATCCAAGGGCATATTTTGAATCCCTTTTAAAGTGTCATCTCCATCAATCTCCTCTTCACTATCATCACAATATATCTCAATGTTGTCAAATTTGAGTCTCTCATTGTGTCCCTCATCTGTTAGTCCATCAATCTTTTTATCATCAAACACAACATGCACAGATTCCATAACAATGTTGGTTCTTAGATTGTAGACCCTATAAGATTTTCCAGCTGAGTAACCAACAAATATCCCTTCATCAACCTTTGCATCAAACTTCCCTTTATGGTCAGATTGATTCCTCAGTATAAAGCATTTACATCCAAAGACATGAAGAAAGTTTAGAGTTGGTTTTCTTCTCTTGAACAACTGATAAGGAGTCATGCCTTTAGCTTGATTGATCAAAGAAATATTCTGAGTGTAGCAGGCACAATTAACAGCTTCAGCCCAGAAATATGTTGGTAACTTTGATTCTTCAAGCATTGTTTTGGCAGCCTCAATCAAAGATCTGTTCTTTCTTTCAACTACCCCATTTTGCTGAGGTGTTCTTGGAGCTGAGAACTCATGCATGATTCCATTTTCTTCACAGAACAGCCTTATTGACAAATTCTTGAACTCAGTTCCATTGTCACTCCTGATATTCCTAACCTTTAAGTCAGGATGATTATTGACTTGCCTGATGTGATTGATAATGATTTCACTTGCTTCATCCTTTGATCCAAGAAAATAGACCCATGAAAACTTTGAGAAATCATCTACAATCACTAAGCAATATCTTTTTCTTGCAATTGATAATACATTGACTGGTCCAAACAAATCCATATGCAGCAGCTGTAATGGTTCATCAATTGTTGTTTCAAACTTCTTTTTGAATGATGCTTTCCTTTGTCTGCCTTTCTGACAAGCATCACACAAACCATCCCTTGAGAATTCAACTAGAGGAATTCCTCTAACTAAGTCCTTTTTGACTAGATCATTCATTGTCTTGAAATTCAAATGGGATAGCTTCTTGTGCCATAGCCAACTCTCAACTGAACTTGCTTTGCTGAAAAGACAAGTAATAGATTCTGCATCTATAGAGTTGAAGTCAGCTAAGTACACATTCCCTTTTCTAACTCCAGTTAGAACCACTTTGTTGTCTTTCTTGCTGGTGACAACACAGGCTTCTGAATTGAAGGAAATTGTATTCCCTCTATCACATAGTTGACTGATACTCAGTAAGTTGTGCTTGAGACCATCAACTAATGCAACTTCATCAATGATGACATTCCTTGTTGAAATCAAGCCATATCACATAGTAAACCCTTTGCTGTCATCTCCAAAGGTTATGCTAGGGCCAGCTCTCTCCTTGAACTCAGTGAGCAGGGAGAAATCTCCTGTCATGTGTCTTGAACAGCCACTGTCCAAGTACCATAGATTTCTTCTTTTTCTCTGGTTGCTTGATGAACTAACTTCATTTTCCTCAGAATCAACCATGAGAGCCAAGTTGACATATTCCACATCTTCATCCTCTTCTTCTCCATCAGCTGCCCAGTCTTTTTCTTGAGTAATGAAAGCCCTCTCCTTCCTCTCCTTTTGCTTGAGCAGATCAAAATATTTCTTTTTGTAATCTACTTGGTCAAATCTCTTCTTTTTAGAAGTTGGCTTTCTGCACTCACTTGCAAAGTGTCCACTTATACCACAATTGAAACACTTGAACTTGGATTTGTCCACCATGTTCTTATGAGGTTTAGTGGCTCTAGTGTTTTTCCTAAATTTCATCTTTGCAAATCTCCTGGACAGAAATGCAAGATGCTCATCAATACCATCAGAGTCATCTTGGATGGAGTTGTCTTCATTCTCAGCAACTTGCTCCTTACCCTTGCTTGATTCTGATTTGCTTGTGCCATCTTTGGAGTTTGATGTTGATCTCACAGTTTCTTGTCTGCATTCTTTCTCATTTTCAGCTACCAAGGCAACTGAACCTCCTTTCTTTCTTCTCTTCTCCAATACCTCATCCTGTTCCAGCTCTAGTTCATAAGTCTTCAAGATTCCATATAATCTTTCAAGAGTGAAGTCCTTATAATCTTGAGAGTTTCTCAAGGAGACAGTCATGGGTTTCTATTCCTTTGGCAAGGATCTTAAAAATTTAAGATTTGAATCTTTCACCTGGTACACTCTACCATACAGCTTCAGTCCATTCAACAGCTTTTGGAATCTATTGAATGTGTCATCTAAAGATTCATTTTCTTCAAAATGAAAATACTCATACTGTTGGATGAGAAGCTGCATTTTGTTTTCTTTTACTTGTTATGTACCTTCATACAGTAGCTGAACTGTGTCCCAAACCTCTTTGGCAGTTATGCAATTTATCACATTATCAAACATATCCTTGTCAAGACCATTAAACAAAATGTTCATAGCCTTCTTATCCTTGTGGACTTCTTATGTGTCTTCCATTGTCCATTCTGCTCTAGGTTTTGGAATGGATTGACCAACAACAATTGTGGCCGTAGCAACTGTGGCTACTTTGTGGGGAATGTGAGGACCATTCTCAATGCAGTTTACATAACCTTCATCTTGGGAGAGTAGATGAAGGTGCATTTTCACCTTCCAATGGTGAAAACTGTCTTTGTCAAGAACTGGGATTTTTACTCCAATATCCTTCTTACTCATCTTTGTTAGTTTCCAAGATCTTTAAACTCTTTGTGTGTCAAGAGCTTGCTCTGATACCAATTGTTATTCCTAGTGGACTAACAATGAGATTTACAGAAGGGGGGGTTGAATGTAAATCTCAAAACTTTTTCAAGTTTTGAGCAGTTTTAAAGGTTTTATGTTCAAGATAAACAAGTGTGTGAATTGCTTTAAGCTAATACAGACAGATATATATTCAAGCACTAATGTAAAGAACACAACAGACCTTAAAAACTTTTCTGGTGGATTGTTGTTCCACCAGAGATGGTATTTCAGAAAATCTGTGATTCAAGATGTTGATCACAACTGCATCCTAGTACAAACTAGATAATTTTTCTCTCAAGATTTTTCTAAACAGCACTGGAAAAATTCTTATCTAATTACTAGCTGCTACTTGGTTTATATATCACCAAGTGTACAAGTGAAGACAAAGATAAAAATACAATAATAAAATAAGTTCTCCACTTGTTTCTTCTCCATATCACTCAAGTACTTTGTTGACTATTGCCTCTTTGTACTAGAGTAGAACGGCTGCTTTTTCTGATGTTCCTGAAATTAGGCTTCCACATTTCAGTTATCTCTGACAACCCATGTGCCTCTGTCTGCTGTTACAACTACCACTTATCAACTGCTATTTAACAGAACATCCGTTGAAGCCTTCATCCGTTGATGGCTTTATCCGTTGATGTGTTAGCAGTTGAAGCTCTATCCGTTGAAGCTTTAGAGACATCCGTTGAAACTTTGTTTCTCATCCGTTGAAGGTCTTTAAGACATCCGTTGATACCACTTCATTTATACAAAATTACAAGGCATGAAATATTTACAATTGGCCTTCCTATTTGCATATCTTCTGGTAGTCAACATGACTTATATTTTCTCTCAACTTCTAAGAATTATATCTTAAATACAGAGACTGAAATGTGCTACAACACTAGACTTATTTCTAAGTAAAGCTGCACCATCAACGGATAGCCAAAGTGGTCTTATCCGTTGAGGCTGCAAACACTAAACTTCTACTTAAGTGTTTTGTTAAACATATCATCAAACTAATGCACATATATTCCTAACAACTGTTTTAGGAAAAAGACTTCAGTCCGCTCCTTTGCATTTTTACAGACTTTAAGTGTTACAAGTACAAAATACAAATTAAGATAACAATACAACTTACTTAGGGTTGACAAATTATCTCAGTCTTGTTAAAGTACAGTTATGTCTTTTACAACACCTTCTAAATATGATTCTGAACAAATAGATACTATAGCTCGTTTATTTGGTATTTCACACCCTTATAGGGTCGTGGCTCCAGGCTCAAATGATAGGGCTTGTTACCCAAAGCCTGGGGCCATTCGGGTCTATAGGGAAATCTTTTATGCTGGTTTTCGTCTTCCTCCACACCCCTTCATTTTTCTCCTTTTGGCTGAAGCCCGAGTCTGTCCAACCCAACTCATGCCTAATTCTTGGCGTTTCATTCACTGTTACATAGCCCATTCGCGTAAGCATGGTTTTGAGCCCAATGTTTGTGTCTTTTGTTATTTATTTAAATTTGTAAATGCTCCTGAGGACCAAGGATGGGTCAAAATAGTTCATAGATCCTTGGCCCGTTCTTGTTTTGTTTTCGGTACCAACCCCGACTCGTATCCAACTTGGAAGGGCAAGTGGTTTTATGTATTTCTGGATTCCGATGACGGTTGGGACCATTTTTTCAGGCCCAATTTCTCAAAGAGTGTAGATGGTTCTTTAAGGGACCTAAAATTGGGAATAGATGAGGATGCGGCCATCAAGGCCATCACAGCTGATAACTTGCATCATTGCACTATCATCCTTTCAGAGGGCAATTTGCAAAATTTAAATCTAAGTGACCTGGGTCCCGAGGGTATTTCTTTCCCCTTTTTACTTCACCATTTAACTCCTTATTTCTGTCATTATTTCTTATATACCTATATCTTTTTTGAAGCTAAGTTGGCTCTGAACATGATTTTCAAGAAGAGGGAGGCTCGCGCTGCTAAGGGCTCCGCTGTCGAGACTCACCGTGACAAACGGGTAAAGATTGGAGACGGCCCTTCAGTCACGATTAAGGAGTCTGTCCCTACCTTCATATCGGAGAAACCCCTTAGCCTCGATGATGATACTTCTCCTTTCACTGTGACTTGGGGCCTTCAGAGGAGGGACACGGTAGTGGGAAGCTCTGAGGCTGCTGTTGTTTGGTCCGAGAGCATGGTTACACCTCGTGATAAGGCCAAGATAGTAGAGTCCTCTAACGACCTACCAGATCGAGCGTCTGGATGCTCATGCCATAGCTTCAGTAAGCCTCTTTCTTATCTTATTCTTCTTATGCTTTTACGATCTTTTCACACTACTTATTATGTTTGAATATGTTTGTGCAGATGAATACCTATCTCCAGGCCGCCCTTTACAACCTGAAGGATGTGAGGACTAGCCTGACCATTGCTGAAAGGGATAGGGACAAGTACCTTAAGGCCTCAGAGGCTAACTTCACTCGCTTGCGTGAAGTGGAGAAGTAATTGGCTGAGGAGAAGGAGAAGGTTCGTAAGCTGGAACTGGATGCTCAGAGGGCTCGACATGAGGTGATAGCTGAGCACAAGGCATCTCAGGACTTTTAGGATATCCTGAATGCCGAGTATGATGCTAACTTACCTAAGACCTTTTCCAGTTGCTGGGAACATATACTGGAGGAGATTGGGAAGAAGATCCCGGAGGTGACCCTTGCTGACTACCCAGTGTCGGCTGTCCCTGGGCCAGGACCTCTTCTTGAAGATATTCCTCTCTCCCCCACTCTGAATACTTCTGCTGAGGCCACAGCTTCTCCTTCTCGGGATGCTAACCCCACAGGAGACGAGCCTGTTCCCCCTTCTGTTGCTACTGATGGGGGAAATGATGATGATGATTTGTTTAAGGATTTAGATTAGTTTCCTTTTCTTATTGGCCCATCGTGGCTTTCAATGTATTAAATTTTTTGTACTTGGAACTTATTACCCTTCGGGGCTTATTTATGCTATTTCCTTTTTTAAAACCTTCCCTTTAAGTTTTTTAGCACTTTCTAAGTGTTATAATTTTAAGGAGGATGATTAATAACTTGAACTACTCAGTTCTAAGAGTCGTGCAGCGAGCACTCTTTATAATGAAAGAATTCTTGAAGTCTTCTTCCTTTGGTAATCAAAACATGATTTTTGCTAAAATCACACAAAGTACTATCACAACTTAGATATCCAAAGATTGAAATAATTCCAACTCAGTAATATATAGTCTGGTTTTCCAGAACCTTATATAGCATGGGTTCAACCCTTAGCAATCATGAACTAAAATGCAAATCCTACTGAAATCAAAATATAAAATCCTATGCAAGCAAAGCTTCCGGGTGCTTTTGAACCTTGTTACCGCTATAGTAAGTATAATCTATAGGTAGTAAAATTTCAAGTTTTGAGCGTGCCAAGTTTAGGGTATTTCTTCTCCATCCATGGTTTCCAGCTTGTAAGATCGCCTTCCCTGAACGCTCTTAATCTTGTATGGCCCTTCCCAATTTGGGGAAAGCTTTCCTTTCTGCCCTACACCAGAGGCTTCTACCTTCCTTAGGACCAAATCTCCTTGCTTGAAGAATCTCTCTTTTACCCTTAGGTTGTAATAAAAGAAGGATTTCTTCTGACATTCCACTATCTTTGCGTGTGCCGCATCTCGTACTTCATCTATTAAATACAGGGTTAATCTTTGCCCCTCCTCATTTTCATCAGCATTGAAAGCTTGGATCCGGGGAGATGAGTGCGATATTTCTACAGGAACAACTGCTTCTACCCCATATGCTAACATGAAGAGAGTTGCTCCGGTACTGACTCTACAAGTAGTTCTGTAAGCCCAAAGTATTGGGAGTATTTCATCCACCTAATTATTCCTGGATTTCTCAATCCTCTTCTTCAACCCATCTAAAATTATATGATTTTCCACTTCCGTTTGCCCATTGGCTTGTGGATGAGCTACAGAGGTGAACTGTAACTCGGTCTCATTCTCCTCGCAGTACTTCTTATACTATTCGTTGTTGAATTGTGTTCCATTATCGGTGACCAGGATGTGCGGGATTCCATATCTGCACATGATATTTTCTCACAGGAGTTGTGCAACCTGCTTAGTTGTGATCTTGGGTAAAGGTTTAGCTTCAATACACTTAGTAAAATAGTTTATAGCTACAATCAGGAACTTCCTTTGAGCTGTGGTCATGGGAAAAGACCCAAGTATATCCATTCCCCACATAGCAAAGGGGATGGGAGAGTTGATGGAAGTTAGCATCTCGGGGGGTTATCGAACAACCGGTGCATGTTTCTGACAACGATCACACTACTTCACATATTCTTTGGCATCTGCCATCATCTCTGGCCAATAAAAACCTAAACGGGTTATCTTATGAGCTAGTGCTCTGCCCCCAAAGTATTGCCCACAAATACCTTCATGTACTTCTTCGAGGGCCAAGTGTGCCTCATCAGGCCTGCGACATCTTAAGTAAGGAACTACATAAGATCTTTTGTACAGATGCCCATCGATCAAGGAATATCTCAGTGCTCGAAAAGTCAATTTCGCGCTTCAGTCACATCATTTGGCAGCCAACCAGTTTAAATATAGGCCTTAATGGGATCTATCCATGATGTCCCCAGCCCTATAGGGGCTACAAGCTTAACATCGATGCTTTGTGTTTTCAAAACGCGGAAGTACACATTCCCCGAACTTTTTTCTATTTCTGACGAAGCAAACTTAGATAATACATATGCCTTAGCATTTTCCTCTCTTAGAATGTGCTCAACATGGCATTCATCAAATTGAGTCATCACAGCCTTTACTAGGCGAACATACTTAGCCATTGTTTCATCTCTTGCCTCGAACTCTCCCTTGACCTGGGATACGATAAGCTGAGAATTCCCGCAAACTTTCAAATTCTTGACCCTTAATGTTCGTACTAGGCCAAGGCCATCTATCAGAGCTTCATACTCAGCTTCCTTATTTGTGGTCGGGAAGTCTAACTTCATGGCATATTCAATCTAGAATCCATCCGGGCTTTGTAGAACAAGCCCTGCTCCACTTGAATTTATTTTTGATGCTCCATCAAAATAGAGAACCCAATATTCCTTCTCCTTAGCGCCCTTTTCTTTGCCATCTTTTGTGTCCGTGTCTTGAGGTATAGTATCTTCCTGCCCCCCGACTTCTTGGCTAGGTATGGTACATTCCACCATGAAGTCAACCAATGTCTGGGTTTTTATTGCCGTTCATGGCTTGTATTTGATGTCGAATTCTCCCAATTCTATTGCCCATTTAATCAGCCTCCAACTAGCTTTAGGACTATGAATAATGTTTCTCAATGGCTGATTCGTCAGCACTTCAATTGTTTGAGCCTGGAAGTAAGGACGCAACTTCCGTGAAGCCATCACCAAGGCTGAAGCAAACTTCTCAACAGTTGAATAATTCAAATCAGCTCCATGCATAATTTTACTAACATAGTATATGTGTTTCTAGACTTTAAGCTCCTCTTTAACCAATACAACGCTCAAGACATTTTATGAAACGAATAAGTATAAATACAAGGTTTCATTCAGAGCTGGCTTGGCCAACAACGGGGCATGAACCATATATTTCTTTAATTCTTCAAATGCCTCCTGGCTTTCCTCAATCCATACAAAATTTTTAACATTCTTCAAATATCTACTTCTTGCTTATAGCTTCTTGCATCTCTGGAGCAAAACTTCTTTTCTTTTACTTTATAGTCTTTCAATTTGAATCTACGTTCAGCTTGTGAGTGATCAGTTCTGGGTCTATGCCTGGCATATCAGCTGCCGACCATGAAAACGCATCACTATTCTCTTGTAAAAACTTCACCAACTTCCCTCTAAGGGGCTCCTCTAGTGATGCTCCAATGAAAGTTACTTTCTCAGGATCTTCGGGAGCCAAAGGAATCAGAACCAAGTCTTTTGTTGGCTTCCCTCTTTTCTCATCATTTTCACGGATATCCAGATAACTTCATCACTGAATGGTAGGAAGAAGGGACTGCCTTGAAAACATGTATACCTGTTCTTCCCATGATTGCGTTGTAAGTCGATCCAGCCTTTACCACTACAAAGTCCAACATTTGCGTTGCTTGTCTTGGTTCCTGGCCTATGGTCATTGGCAACTTGATTATCCCTTCCACTGGGCACTCCACTCCTGTAAATCCATATATCGGCATATCGGTCGGGGTTAATTGAAAATCATTGTAACCCATCCTTAAAAATGTATGATGGAGCAAAATGTCCACTGAGGCACCATTATCAACAAGGACCCTTTTCACCGGGCTGTTCCCTATTATCGGTGTTATAACCAGCGGATCATCATGAGGAAATTTCACACCCTCCAAGTCAGAATCATCAAATGCCATCGTCACTCATGTCATATCCCTCTTCGGGGCTTCTCCAACGATATGCATAACTTCTCTAATGTATGCTTTACTTAAGTTTTTGGATGAACCGACAGTAGTTGGTCCTCCAAAAATTGTATTTATCACAGGCCCTCGGGGTCGTGGTCCTCCAAAGATTGCATTTATCACCGATCCCATGGGCTGGGGATTTCACCCTTGATCGTCTTGATCCCTCCTACGATCATCGAAATTCTTTCTTCCATTGTTATTCATATCTCCTCCATCTCCAGTACACTTGTTCAGCCTTCCTTTTCGAATGAGGAACTCTATTTCATCTTTCAATTGCCTACACTCATCGGTGTCATGACCAACATCCTTGTGAAATCTGCAATATTTACTTTTATCCAACTTGGTAGGATCAGCCTTCAGGGGCTTCGGCCAACGAATATCTATATCTCTTTCAATTTCTATTAAGATATGATTTCTATGAGCATTCAGTTTAGTATATTCGGTGAACTTTTGCACATGTCCTCCTTTCTTCGGGGTTGAATCAGTGTTTTGCTCAGTTCTAGGATACTTGTCATGAGCAATATATTCTAGATCAGTCCTTCGCTTCTTGCCACCAGCAGGCTCGTTATTCACTACCGTTTTCCTCAGACTTTCCTCTACTTTGATATACTTCCCGGCCCTATCTTGGAGCTGTAACATGCTTTCAGGAGGACACTTGACCAACGATATCTTGAAGAACTCGTCCCTAGTTTCCTGTTGTAGTGCTATCATAGCTACCTTGTCATCAAGATCCAGGATCTTCAAGGCTTCCTTAGTGAAATGATTCAGATAGTCTCTCAAAGACTCTTTTGCTCCTTGTATAATACTCATGATAGATGCTGAACTTTTCTCGTGCACTCTCCCACTGATGAAATGTTTGATAAAAGCTTGACTTAGATCTCTGAAGGATCCAATAGATTTCGAAGGCAAACGGCTATACCATCTTTGAGTCATTCCCGACAGGGTTTGAGGAAATGCCCGACACTTAATAACGTCATTCACGGGCTGTAGCAATAGTGCATTAGAGAATGTCCTAACATGATTAGCGGGATCTCCAGTGCCATCATAAGTTTTGATGGTGGGTATCTTAAACTTCCTTGAGATATGGGAATTCATTATCTCTTCAGTGAATGATGGAGTGGGATCATCAGGATCTCCTAGGGGCAGAAGATCATTTGGATCAGCCCTTGGGGCAACAACCCTTCTTGGTATTGGACCATCCAGGTCTATGACTGGAGGATTTCTCCTCCTCGGGGGTAGTGGGGGTCTTAGGTGCATCTCCAGATGACGCTTCAGCCTTTGGATCTAAGCTTCATGAGCCCTGATCCTCCCCTGTACTTCCTGGGTATTCGTCCCGTGTGTGGTAGGGCGTCAATTAGCATCAGCCATAGGTTCTTTATCAGCACGCCTCCTCCTTGGAGCCACATCGTCATCCGAAGATTCAGAGTCTCTTTCAGTGAAAGGTCCAGAGAATTCTTGGTCCTCCGAAATTGGAGCCAAACCTCGTATATAGGGGGTATTTGTCCCCGTGCTTCACTTCGTCCAGCATGTCCACTTCCTCCAATCTCCGGGCACAGGGGCATCCCATAGGGGGGATTAGAGGTAACAATAGTTGAATATTCATACCTTGCGGGTTGAGAGTACATAGCTGCATGTACCTGCTGAAGTTGGGGATTCGTCCCTTGAGGATTCGGGGGATTCGTCCCTTGTAGAGTCAGGTTTCGTCCCTTGTAGAGTCAGGGAATGTCCACTTCCTCCAATCTTGGGGCACAGGGGCATCCCATAGGGGGGATTAGAGGTTACAATAGTTGAATATTCATACCTTGCGGGTTGAGAGTACATAACTGCATGTACCTGCTGAAATTGGGGATTCGTCCCTTGAGGATTCGGGGGATTCGTCCCTTGTAGAGTCAGGTTTCGTCCCTTGTAGAGTCAGGGAATTCGTCCCTTATGGCTGAGGCTCAGTTGCCCCTATCGGGGTTCCCCCTTGGGTGGAGGCGTATGATGAGTGTGGGGGTATCTCCACCATCGACGAAATCGTTTGAGTTGTCCCAGCTGGTGTTCCTTCAGGGGCGCTGTTTCCACTTCGTGTTCTCGCCATGGTTGTTATTATGTCTTCCCACAGACGGTGCCAAATTTTATGGATAGAAAACTAGGGTATATTAATTGCTAGGGTTCGGGAGCTCAAGGACTTTAATGGCTGCTCTCGTGTTTCGTAGCTTAACTCTGCCTTTACGAGATGGCCACGTATCTCTGTGAATTAGAGAATCAAACCAAAAACGTAGTTATGATTGATGGGGTAAGCCCCTTTATATAGATGTTGAGAGTCCTTGGATTGAACTAGAGTTAGGAGACTTGTTGAACAAGTTCTCGGTCCTTGGATAGACTTTGAAGTCCTAGAATAAATGAATCAGACTCCTTGTTGGTGTAGGTGCCCTCAATGCTATCTTTTATAGATTTATAACATTGTTAGGACTCATTTAATGAGCTGGTAATCCTCCCTATTTATTAATTATGAAATTAATAAATAATCAGGGTTTTGGGCCTCATTAATTGGGCTTCGTTATTAGACCGTATCAGGTCTAATTAACCCGACATTAATTATATTTCTAGGCTATTTTTAAGCCCGTATCAGTTGATTTGAGCTTACTTTGTAATAATGTTTTAGTTATTATGTTTGTATTGGAGCTGCATGTCCCAGGATCTGACTTCATTTTCATCTTAGATGATTTTATTTCTATTTTGGATTTTAGAATTTTCTGGATAACTGGAAATTTATTTCAAGCATGAATAAAATTTAGGGTTTTAGCTTAATATTTAAGTATATTTTATTGTATGGAAGTCGGGATATTACATAGGACTCGTGCATTTTTTCTCCTGCACAATGCCAATCAGTTTTCTTGTGACTTAAACACGAATAACCTTTGTTCAAAAATCTCGTTTTCGTGCTTCAATCACATTAAATAACTCAGAGTATCGAAGATCGTCCAACAACAATGAGCACAATGATCTGAGAAGAAGATAATGGTACGTGTCTACCGTGTCTCCTTCTAACTCCTTTCAGACAGTACGGTGGGAGAGATGATAGCAAGTACAGTTAAACCTCGATGAAGTAATAATCGATAAAGTAATAACCTCGCTAAAATAATATTGTTCTCCGGTCCCAGCATAATGGACACAGTGTATTTTTACTCCCGGTAAAGTAATAAACTCGTTAAAGTAATATTTTTTCTTGGTCCCGACCCTATTACTTTAAAGAGGTTTAACTGTAGTGACTAAAAAGTAACCTGGAGATTAATCTTTGATATATGTAAAGTTCAAATCTAAAAGTTCTCGACCGATCTCGTCTCGAGGCCCCGCCACAAAACATGAACTTCATTTTTGAGTTTAGGGGCTGTCATTAGACTTTTGGTTATATGCGTAATGTATTGGTTCATTAATTTGAATTGTATGGAATTGCAGTTATGGTCTATTTTTCGAGTACGTGTTGACAAATTGGTTACATATGTTTCTCACGATTACATCATATTGTTAGATTTTCTCTCCAAAAAGACCGCAAAATTCAGAGTTATGAGTGAGGGATGTGGCACTATTGAAGATTCGTTAAACGATCGTAGTTTTGGACAAAGAAAAGTTTGATTTAATATATTTTAACATGTTTTTGTTCAATTTTAATTATTTTTGTAGATGTTGTTTTGTTTTTTAATTAATGAATTATCTACCCTTAAAATATATATATTAATAATCATGTTTGAAATGTAAATATAAATCGGATTAAAATTACTTTCTAGTTGCTCATAATTAAGTAATTATTTATGATATATGGATAACCAGGAAGTCTTTCTAATAAAATAAAGAATCGTTTATTATTTAAATGATTACACGTCAACACGGTATTCACGCGGACGCGGTATATGGCCGGGCCCACGTTGAAAATCTAAAGCATTTAAAAATTAGAATGCCGGTGAATCTTCACATATCAAGTTCATAGGTTGCAATTTTTTCTACATAATGCAAAAGACAAAATTCATCTGGCCCGGAATGTTAAGGATGGCTCTGGGCTGTAGCCTGTAGGTAGCCCAATATATTTCTTTGAAGTCATTTTTCCATAATTGAACCCCTGAATGAATTTTCGAAACTATTTTCTTTTATGATAATTGAATTGAATTTGAGTAATGCTAGATATAACAAATAGTTAATTTTTTTAATAAAATGACATGGCATAGGTTATGTAGCATTATAAAATAATTTAATTGGTGCTATTATTGTGAATGCATGAGATTCATATTTATATTTAACTAATAAACATCTGATACATGATATCTGTAACTATTTTGAGAACTCATTTTGTACTGGTAACGTTGGTCATTTGTTAAATCTGAATGATATTTTCTGAATGAACGGTTTTCTGAATGAATGACAAATCTGAACGATGGATGAAAAGGTCGTTTGATAAATAATTTTCATGTTTCTGAACCACGACTTATTAATCTAATTAAACTAATTTAATTTAATTAAACTAATTTAATCTAACTAAACTAATTTATAAAAGATATGATTGAAATTATTTATTAGAAAATTAGTTGTTAAATTAGTTATCCAAAACATAACTATTTATAATATCACCAATATATTTTTTAACGCGACAACCTTATATCTTGAAAAATATAAAAATAAATTTAGAAGTTTTGTGGATAAATAAATTATATATTTTAGTATTAATAAATAAATTTCACAAATTACAAATTCCAATTAAATTATAAATAACACAACTACCCGTAATAAAAAAGACAAAATCAATGAAATTTGTTATCGAGAAATTATGTATAAATTTATCATTAAAATATCTAAGAAAATTATTTTTTTAATGATAAAAATAAGAGTTTATCTACAAATTTTCATATAATATATTTATTTAATCTAATTACACGTTAATGGTAAATAAAAAATAAATTTATAAAAAGAAATTGATATTAAGAATCTTTGTTATCTATAAAGCACCCGTGTGAAAATTGAATAATGGACCAATTATAAACCATTCAGATAGATTTTGAAGAGGCAATGGTTCAGAGATAATTTGGTGTCGTCCAGGAATATTAGTTATTACAAAATTGCAAACAAAAAATCTGACAGAACAAAACAGAACGATCCAGTCAATATCCTGTCATTCACCAGGTAACATGACCCCTTAATTTTCATTATCCACGTACAATGCCTATTAGTTAAGACTTAAGAGCGATTTTTAAAGTAATAAATGGAATTGTGGTGCATTAAAACTCAAAAGTAAAACAAGCTTAGAAATTTTTTACAAGTAATGTTAGAGTTACATAAAAAATTACAAAAAAAATTGTCATAAAATGACATGATATGAGTGATGTGGCAGTATAAAACAATTTGATTGGTGTTATTAATTTGAATGCAGGAGTTCATTTATATTTAACAAATAAATATTTGAAATTTGTAACTATTTTATAAACTAATTTTATATCAATAGAATTTTCCAAATTTTATATGTCATCGTACCAGACATAGAAAAATTTGTGATATGTATTATGTATTCTAACCCAGGTAAGGAGAATGAGAATGAAAGTCTTAAACAAAAAAATATCTATGCATATTATTAGTCATAGTAAATAAAATAGAGAACAAACATTCTAAGAATAACTTTAGGATATTTTTCTTAAAATCAGGTAAATACATGTAAACAAGTAATTTAAATTATTTATTATTAAATATTTACTTATCATATATTTTATATATTTTGGAATTAGGAAAATAAATAATTAGATGACAAATATAATACACTCAAATAAGTCATTAGTAAAATTTATATATCCTACATAAAACTATAGCAGAAGTCTAAAGAAGATTCCATTACACAAACAGAGCTAAAATAGATCATTACACTGCATAACACGGCCATTATCCCCTACAAGGCTACAACTAACTAATTTATAAAAGGCAGAATATCTAAAACCTCATGCATGTACACACATATACAGAATACAACTAGAAACAAAGTCTTCTCTTGCATGCTTGAAATGGCAGTGAATATAAGTTGGTAGAGTTATAGGAATGTCCCAAATCCTTGACAAACTCTTCAATTAGATCTCTGCAAATATAATCCTGTATTACCAATCCCATTCTTCCCACCTCCCTCTTTTCTCCCCAAGCAATGTCGTTGCACACCTCTTGTACATCATCAATCATCGCTTTACTGGTCCGTGGTGGGGGAGAATGTATAGCCTCGCGCTTAGCCCTGACTGATTCAATCATGGCCTTCTGGACGAACAAAGACTCGTAGGTAGCTTCATCCTTCTTCCATGGCACCCCCTTATGTGGTCGCAGCGTTAGCATTCGACCTGCATTTGGACTATTGTTATTTCCTCTTGTAAAATTTAAATATACGCAGCGTATAATGGAATTATATCTGGTGGAGATAGCCATAATGTATGACACTTTTTTAAGGAACATCCAGTATTATGCTGTTAATCAAAAGAAAAATTACTTACATTATCTGGCTTGGGAATATAATTCAACTAAATAAGGATAGGTAAAATGAAAAGAAGAATTAAGGTTATGTAGGACAAGGTACTTGATCAGTGTTGAGACACGATCTATCCAAATTATGAACATCCTGCGCATGTTGGTGAAGTTGCTCTCTTGTTTGCAACATCCACATGCTAAAAGGTCCCCAAATTAAACAAAGTGCTCTGCTGTCTATATGCCACTATAATCTGTAATGATGCTGTATGCTGCTCTACTTATTACTTTTTTTTTTACTTTTTCTTTTTATCTATGAGTTATTTTTGCTGTGTAATTCTTCTTCTTCTTTTTCTTTCTGGTCCTTTTCTCAGTTATCTTTTGACTGAAATACTGAATCATTTAACAGATTGCGTACAAGTTGGTATTTATGATGACACGCAACAGCAGTAACAAGAACCAACAACAGAACTCTCTGTAATCTGGACCATGCCAATCGACATGATTTTAGTTTCAAATCCAAACTCCAAAAAGAATTTACTTATCTAGAATCTCAGTTAGAGAATCCCCTGTATACTATTTAATCAAAGCTCCTAAACTGATTATGACAAAGTTGCTGGGGATTGGTTAGCTTAATATGTGTCTGGTTTACATACCTACCATGTATTGAAAATGACATGTAAATAACTCTGTTTTATTAAATATGAAATTTAATGGAGTGACAAGTGAGAATAACTCAGAAATTCAAGACGTCGTACTCTATATATGCATACGGAGTCTGTAATGAAGATGAGATTATATTCCAGCTCTATCTGTCATCTTATGAATTGAGCTCACTGCTGAGCATTGACCAATAC
Source organism: Apium graveolens (assembly GCF_009905375.1). Taxonomy (NCBI): domain Eukaryota; kingdom Viridiplantae; phylum Streptophyta; class Magnoliopsida; order Apiales; family Apiaceae; genus Apium; species Apium graveolens. The sequence continues at coordinate 218,209,998 of NC_133656.1, forward strand.
CACGAGTATGTATAATATTGGTGGCCGGCTAGGCGCAGGGGCGGACATGCATATGGGCTAGGGTGGGTTGTAGCCCTGGTGAACTTTTTATTTCTTAAAATATTACTACAGAATTGGTTAACAAAATTTGATTCAGCCCCGCTTAACAGAATTCCCCCACTTAACTAAGAAGAAAGTTACCTGGTTTGGAAACTTGAAAACTGAAACAATGCATCTTATTAATTAAAATAATAACTGTTTCACGAGAAAATACTACGAGATATGGTAATTGTTAAGTTCAACTTCCACCTAACTAATTTTATTTGCAAAATTTTATACTCTACATAAAAAAAGTATCTTAAGTTTTGAGGATTACAAATTTAAGATAATTTTTTTATTAATTTTATTAAATATTAATTTTCTTTTTCTGATAGTAATAACATAGTAGTTAATTTTATTTAAGTTGTTTTTGGTTTTACAATATATATAATGTTATACTAAAAATAATTAAAATATTTTATTATTTTCCGATAAAATATTTCTCTTTCATTTTAGATTTAAAATGGTTTTTGATAGTGTGATTATTCTTTTCAATACCAATCAATAAGAAACAGGTTTATTTGGTTTAAATTAAATAAATGAAAGCTGCATAGGTGGGTTCGTCATTACAAAGTTTACATTAAATATACGTGTTTAAGATTAAAAACCCAACTATTTGATCATAAAAATATGAAATGAGTGAAAGTAAATAGTAAATAAGTTTGTTAACACTCTGGGTAGAAAAATACAAAGGATAAAATATAGGTGCTGTAACAATCTAGGACGACGCTAACAAGAAGATGTGTCATCTGTAAAGCAGGCATGTAGGAGTATTATTAACAGTTTTAAAAAACAAATGTTATTGCTTATATATAGTGCCGACCCAAGTCACAAAGCATGCACACAGGTTGAATAACAAAATAAATAAAACAAAAATAAGATCATGAGGGATAAGAGAGTACTGACGACTAACCATTTTTAGCAGTAGTTTCCCTGGAACAGATGCTGCTTATGAAAGGAGCACGAGTCAACTCATCCACAACTGACACTACTGGACTCGTGTGCTCATTCATTTTGCTACATTTATTCTTCTCAGCATCTCTTCTGCGTCCATCTTTTCCATCAACCACCGTTGTTTTCACCAGCATTTGGGAGCGATCACAGTCAGAATATCTTATGGATTCAATGATCATCTTAAGCTCTTTCAAATCTTCGTCGCATCTCTCCAAGTCAAACTTCAGCTTCCTCCTCTCCTCCCAGCTAATCGCGCTTTTATTATCAACAGTTGAATAATTAGTTTCCGCCTGAACAGTTGGACTCTCGTGGGAGGTCACTTTAGGTATGATGGCGTGGTGGTTGGCGCGATGATCATGTTTTGTGGAAGGAGGATGTTGTGCAACTTTTTCTTGCTTTTTACCTAAATTTAAGTAAAGTAAAACTAGCTAGCATTAGTAAATAAATGTAAGAAAAGCATTTTTAATATTTTAAAAAAAATTATTAGTACGTGATATAAAAATTACCGGAGGTGAGGAATTTGCGGCGGTGACGATGTCTGGAGAGGAGATGGAAAATGCCGGACATGCAACCGACGGATTTAGCATGGTGATGGTGGTCGTTAGGCGGTGGTGGCACCGACATTACACGGCGAGAAGAGGAGAGTGCGGTGTCTTGTCTCTTTAACATCATGTTTGTGTGTGTGTAAATTCAATAGAATTTGGTAGGAGAGTAGGATGTTTGATTGGCCGGTAGAGTAGCTAGATGGGAGAGTGGATGTGTAATTAAAAAGGAGATAAAAACGGAAGAGAGAGAGTAAGAGAGGATGAAGAGGAAAGAGGAGGTTGCAGTAAATAAAGTGATCACACAACGGTAATCACATGAGCTTCAGGGAGGGACCAGGGAAAGTGATTCAAGTAGCATGTATATATTATAACTGCAGACCACCTGCGCATTTGCGATTTCTTAAAGGTTTCCACACTTATCCGGGGTTTTGTTAATCACCATACGAGGTCATCAAATTGCAAATCAAATTATTTATTCAAATACTCGTGCATAAGATTGAAATTTCGATTACTATTAATTTCGTTAATCTGATTCGTTAATTATGAATCAAACACTTTACCTATAATTTTAAAATGCAAATGTTATACCCGAATATTGATATGGGCTCTAAACAGACTCATAACAAGAATTGTTATTATTATTGGGCTAAAATAATTGGATCTGAATATAAAGTTGGACTCTCGTATCGGTATATTGACCAGAGATTATGTACCGTTATGTTGACCAAGACCTCACCAGCTGACACGTGGGGATATATCAATAAGAGAAGTCGTACCGTTATATTACTAGGTGCACATGGTTGCCTCTACATAAACAATAGGGAAGTCATGCCCTCGTATCAACATGAGAGGAGTCATCACCTCATGTTTTAAAGAGATTTGAAGAGACAAGTAAGGGTTATTACTGATATCTCAATTGCACATGAGGTATAACTATAACAATTTATGACTACATGACCCTATTGGGACACATCATGGAAGTCTAGCGGGATTACAATACACTTGGAAGGGCCTCATCGAGGTCAGCACTACTTACATATTTCTAGGACCACATCACATGACCAAACTCTAAGGGGTCGCATGTGAGGCCCCTAGGTGTTCTCGTGCCTCACCAACGAGATATCTTCGCCCAATGCCATGACAACTTATTATAGCCTAATCCCTAATTGGGCTTGGGCCATGGAATAATATGGGCTTTCTACGAACTATTCAACGGTCAACGAACCTGGGCTTTGATGGATCGGGCCAAACCCTAGCCCGTTTAGGTAACTTGTCCTCCACGCGTGGCTTGAACTCCTATAAAAGGGTACGTAGACATCTTGTTTACGGATGATCAATAGTCTGAAATAAGGGAGAAAAATATTTTATTTCTGGCATTCTTTGAATCAACGAACAAGATCGGCTATAATATTCATCAAAATTCATTTCGTGTTCTTCGCGTTCTTAGCAAAATAATCATATTTTACTCTGTGATTTCAGCAAAACTCCAAAATATTGTTATACCAAATTCTCCCTATAACAACAAGGAACAAGAGTCTGCTACTAAGTGTTAATCCTAAATACAAATGAGGGATCGTTTGGTTCGTCAATTTCTGAAATCAGGTACTCAAACCCCCAAAGTATAAACCCAGGTAGGGAGCTGGGTACGAGAGAGGGGCATGGGTATCAGTTTTAATTTTACTATTTTAAGTTCTATTTAAGCAATTAAATATATATATTTAATACTAAAAAAATCTATCACTCTAAAATATATTAAAATAATAATAAAATTAATATATTTAATTAAAATAAAATTATTGAATAACATATTTTAAATTAAAAATATTCATTTGATTAATCAACCAAATACATGATATCAGATATGACATATGATACTTATACTAGTCTAACCCGATTTCTGATTTCAACCAAATATTACATCTCGAAAAAAAGACCGCCAAAGAGTTTTAAGGTGTCACTAGTCACTCCCGGGCCCCGTTGCCAATGGCCCAATATGCCGCACTCTCAAATGCGGGATTGTCTGGATATGAAAATGGGCTTTGGTAAGTGATACGGCGCTGGTTTAATCTTCTGAAGGCCCATTCTTCACCGGTAATCATCCTTGTTTTAAAATTTTAGTTTACAACATAAAGCCCACTTTGATTTTTATTTTCCTTATACGCGAAACATTCTTTCATTTATTTGATTATTTATCCCATTTCATAAGTCGAGTGGACCGAAGACCGGATTTTATTTGATTTACAGACCGAGAACCGGTTTTATTCGGTCCTGGGACCGGGACCGGATTGATTTGGATTGCTTTAATTAATATTTATAATTTTTTTTACTTCATATAGTTTAATTTTAATATGTATTTCACATAAAAAGTTTTGTACTACGTATGGTAATAAAAATATAATAGCAAATATATATCTTATCATTTAAAAAATAAATATTAATTTTTAAATATATGAACATCGATATTTTATGACACCGAAGCACCAAGCACCCATGCAATCGATAATTATCAAATCTCCAAAAATCAATTTCCAAAAAATAAAATACAGGCTAAAGAGAAAAGATGAGCAAAGTATTTAGGGCGACTGACTGGGCCCGCAATGAAAGTACAAATCAGTAAAGAACATAACAGACAGTAACCCAAAAAAAAGAAAAACAAAGGCCCATAAGCATGGGTTTACAATCCACAAGTACAAAACAGAACACCCCATCACGCTGTTTTAGAAACAATCAAAAGACCAAAAGTCTAATCCTAATCAAACCAAACCCCTCCACTTTCCAACTCCACTTTACTACCCCTCAACTAAACACACTCCCAACTAAATTTGTCCTAATTTTAATAAATTTATTTACTACAACTACCATCATCACTCCCCCCAAATCGACCCATCTCAACCTCTGCTTGTACTAATCAATTTTACAAAATTTTAAAAAAATGGCGTTGTTTAATTTGCGAGCAGTCGGTGTGGCTACACTTGTAGCCCTAATGGTGATGTTAACGGCGGTTAACGGAAACTCAGAAGGTGATGCGCTTTATGCTTTTCGAAATAGCTTAACGGATCCAGACAACGTGCTGGATAGCTGGGATCCAACTCTGGTTAATCCCTGTACTTGGTTTCATGTCACTTGTAACCAAGACAATCATGTCACTCGCCTGTATGTCCTTTTTCACTACTCCTCTTGCCCCCCCCCCCTTACCTTTTCTATAATTCGTGTGTGTGTATGTCATGTTTTACATGTTTCATTTAGCTTTTTTCGCTTTGTAGTCGAGATTTGAGGTTTTTAATTATATGTTTTAGTGAGGGCTTTTCAAATATAATGTTTCAATTTTCTATCTTTTTAATGTGTTGGATTTTGTCAGGGAATTAGATTATAGTTGTGCCATACATTGATGTAAAATAATTTAATTAAGTTCTTTTTGGTGTTTCTACTAGAGCATTTTTTTATGACAGTCTTTAATGAAATGGATATTTTGAAAATTTGCTGGAAGAAAAGGATGATTTAAAAATTGAAGGATACAGCTGCGTGGAGATTTTTTTTCCTTGTCGGATTTGCCTACAATTATGTATCCTATAAGTAAAGGGAGATAATTGGATTAGTTTACCAAATTTACGTCGTGTATGTTGGTCACGGATACATTGAATTTTATGAGATTTTGTCATTTAGCCTTTACATTGGCCAGACTGATCCGTATCGTTGGTTCAATGCTAGGCATAGATTAAAATTTGAAGGATATCTATGTATTCATAGATGGATACGGACTATAAAACTTAACCGCCACGTAAAATTCTAATAATGAAGTGTTGAATTTTTTTTCTTATTCTCTACCAAAATCTAAAATATTTCTACTAATATACAAAAAATATATTTCGTACTAATAAATATAAATTGATTTCTTTATTACTCACCCGGCTTCAGAATATTACGATTTGCTATCATTGTATCCCACCTAATCCTTTAAGCTGGTTGTCAAATTTAGTTTACTTGATGACTATATTTAATTTCGTGAAGAGGGTGGTAAATAGTCCCCCCTCAAGTTAAACAAAAAGTTGTAAGAAGATTACGGTATATTGGTATAATGAGAGAAATTCTAAATAGTCCCAGGATTGTTATTCTAGTAAATTAATACGGCCTTTGTGCTTTTATATGTTTTCATTTTTATGTATACTTTTTAGATAACCTAATAACAGACTTATGCGTTCTGTTGGGTCATTTCAGTGAGTTGGTCTGTTTAAGAATCTTTGTGCACTTGTAGAATACATTATATAGCAGTTGGCATCTATTTGCTTAATTCTAGATGGTGTCTATTTTTTTTTTTTTAAAATTGTAATGCTTCAGATGTTTATAATTTGTGTCTCTGTTCTTATTCATTTTATAATGTGTATAATTTATGATTGATGCTGAATGTGTGTTATTGTTTAGATTTATTGTAGGTCATTCAGAAATTATAATTTACAGCTAATGAAGTAAATGCTTCTTATTATTAAGATATATGTACTGTTATATCCAGTATCTGCATTTTGTAACTCTATTGGAGCCTTAGATGAGAAAGAAAGACTGCCAAAATTTTATTGGATCAAAGTCGTCACTCGCTTCATCCAAATATATGAAATTAATCACTCATTTCAAAAACGACTCAACTTGGTCACTAATTTGAAAATGTATCAAGAAGATAATCTGGTAATGACTAAATTGATATATAATTTCATCTTTTTAATGACTAATTTGATACAAATTTTCAAATTAGTGACTAGATTGAGTTATTTTTGAATAAAGTGACTAGTTTGATATATTTGGATGAAACGAGTGATGATTTTGATATCTGTCCCATTTTTTTATATTAAGGATTTGCTGTATCTGGTCCCAACTCCCACCATTTCCAGTATTGTTTGGTTTTCATGTCGCAATCTCTAAAATAGCAATGATTTTTTATGTCGCAATCCTTTTGTTGGTAGATTAAATTTGAAAAGCCACCGATTAGCGTTGAAAATTAGGACAGACATTGCTATCTGGTAACTGTTCGTTCAATAATTTGTTCCTCTGTTTTTAATTTTTTAACCTCTCAAGGTTTTGTATACTATTATGATTTGATTTTTCGTATTCTTTCCAAGTCTTGAATGCTTTCTGAGTAAACTTTTTCAGTTTAGTCCAGTCGTGCACTTGGTTTGTCATTGTTAAAGTTGTCTTTTACTATCTTGTTATCATTTATTACTGCAGAGACCTTGGCAACACAAATTTGTCTGGTCATTTGGTACCTGAGCTTGGAACGCTTGAACATCTGCAGTATCTGTGAGTACTTTAGATTGATAAAATGGATTAGTAGATTGTTTAATGGCATATTTAATGACATTTTGTTTCTAGTAGTATAAATATACACAAAAATATCAGCTGACTAAAATTTAAAGAACGAAATTGTTTCTGATTCAGCGAGCTTTACAAAAACAACATCCAAGGGACTATACCTAATGAGCTTGGCAACTTGAAAAGTCTGATAAGCTTGGACTTGTACAACAACAATCTCACAGGGATCATTCCTTCTACTTTGGGGAAGTTGCAGTCTCTTGTTTTCTTGTAAGTTGGCTTAATCATATGTGGTTGTGTATAATTGTATATATGTGTTTACGAGTATGTTATTCGAATAACCGTTCAAGAAGAAGATGAGAATTTATAAATTGAAATTGGTAAAGCCTATATGTATATCTCTCGCACATGCATCCCATCATTGAATCGTAATTCATCATCTCTCTGCAGGCGTCTTAATGACAATCATTTGGTTGGTAGAATTCCTAGGGAACTTGTTAATGTTTCCAACCTGAAAGTTGTGTAAGTGATCAAAATTCATTTAAATTATCTGTGTGTGTATGTGTAAACTATGTAAACAACCATGTTGAAACAATCATGTGCATTTGTTACAGTGATGTCTCAAGCAATGACTTGTGTGGAACAATTCCTACTAGGGGTCCATTTGAGCACATTCCGTTGAGCAAGTAAGATTTATATAATTATGTCATTTGCCTGATTTTGTGATTCTTTCTTCTTCCTAATTTTCTTTTAGATTAAATTATACTAAGATGTTAAATATGCGGAAACAAGAATAGTACCTGCATAAATATATGAGAAATAAAGAGCCACACCTATGTAAGGATGTTTATAAATTCTACACATCTGCAATCTATCTGTTCTTGGACCCTCAACCACACTTTTTTGCATTTGCAATGCCCTATAGAGAATGGTATATATACATACACTCTGTTTCCATTTGTATTGAATTTGTGAGATTACTTCCACCTTTTGCCTCTCCCACTTTTGCACTCTTTGCATTGTGCATCACTAATTATATTTTTCTATGGATTGTGTGCAGCTTTGAGAATAATCCACGACTGGAAGGACCAGAGTTGCAGGGACTAGCGAGTTACGATACAAACTGCATATGAATAGAAGATCAGGTGCAGAAAGTTGTGAATTCTCTTGTGGCTCTATAAAAATATAATATTAGGTTAGTTTTCGTGTACTGCAAAATAGTTGGATATGTAAAGGTTTGTTGTAAATCTTTTCAAAGATTAGTAACAACAAACCTGGTTTGTGTTGTGTGTTAGTGTAATGGTAAGTTGCATGAATTAGTATTATGGATATATATGGGCAAGAACTAAGAAGTTTCTAAAGTTCTCTGTTATTGCTGCCTACAATTGTGTTTTGATCCAAAGGTATCAATAATACAATTATTTATATTAGTTTTTAATCCCAGTCGTTCCTTAAAATACTAGGACATTCATCCCTCACATCTCAATTTTTAAGGCACTACCAGGGCATTCATCCCTCACATCTCAATTTTAAGGCACTACCAGCATATCATTTCTTTCAATAAAAAAATTATTTCCTTTTCTTTAATCACATCTCTCTCCTTTCTTTCGCTCTAATTAATTCACTTATATTATTATTTTAACAATAAGGTACAAATATAAAGCATGTTGGAGTTGATATACAAAAATATTATTTGATTCACAAGGCATTTAATAGGACATATTGTACTTACCAAAACCCTTAGTTTTATAAAATAAATAAAAAATTATAAATTTAGATTAAGTGTTATAATAAATTAATTTTAATTTAAGATTTATTCATCTTATCATATTTTATAAATGTAAGTGTAAATTTAAATTATTTTTAGTTTTAATTTAACATTATATATTTTTTATATTAATTATTTCATTATATATCTTTGCTTGTCTTTAAAATATTATATATATTGTATCTTATTTACTATCTTATTTTAAGTTTAATTGTTATATAAAAATTCATATTCCTTTAATTTACTATTATTATTATTATTTATAATTAAACTGATTGGTCATTCAACAGGTAAATTATTTTAGATGAATAATAGCCAATATATAGAAAGTAAGTCAGATTAAAAAAAATTAAAGTAACAATGAATGACGTATTTCGGGGAAGTACAAGACACACACCCTAACCTCATTTTTTGGTTGGCAGTAAGTTTGGAATATTATTTACCCATTTTTAACACAAATATTTGTGGATACTTGAGATAAGAACTCAATCTAAGCTCAATGACACAATGGTTTAAAAACAAGGTTCATATTTAGAGAAATATTAGAGTTTCAAGACAAATTCATGTAAAGTGCATATTTGATAAATTTCCTAATAGTGAGATAAAATTTGCATGCATATATATACCCTCAAATAATTAAATCGTGACAAATGTCTCGGTATCATTAGAGGAAATTTTGGGAACGGATTTGGCACACTACTTTTATATTTATTCTATGTTGTTGGTAATAATTGAACAATTTTGTTTGTGATGATAAAGAGAAGCAGATAAAATTACTACTTAAAATCCAAGTGGACATAACTACTCCTGATAAATAAAAATATCAAGAATTTCACTATTAAAAATTATGGGGAAATACGTAATAAATGTCTAAAATTTAAAGGTGAAGTGTAAATAATAATAAGACATTTTGTAAACGTGGTTCGGTTAAACAAAACAAGATCGTTTCGTTCAAATTTTAGTAAAATAGCGAAGGATATTCCGTCAATAATGAAATAGACTTAGGGAAAATGAAAACCCCTTTTATTTTTACACTTTTTCATTTCCCGCTCCGTTTTCTCTATATTTCGAGATTTAGGTCAAAACTCAAAGGATGTATCTCATCTTACCATACGCACCCATTCCAGGCCAGAGGAGACGATCTCTTCTTATCTTTTAATTAGGATTAGTAGGGACGGAGTCGGAGTCGGTTCACGTCGAGATTCAAACCCAATCGCATTAGTAAAAGAGTCTGTCGACTCTTTTATTATTAGTTTTTAGAAGGTTTAAATAAGTCTTCATAATTGGTTTGGTTTCAAGATTTAGAATCTATGTTAAATTGTCGGGGCGATTCCCAAGCAAGAAGATGAAATGAAGATCTTCTATTTTGCTTGCTTCTCTCGCGCTATCTTGCACAAAGATTATCTCTTCAAGTTCCTTAAATGGTCTGCGAACTTCAAATCGGAGATTTTTTTAACAATTTCTCAGATTTATTGTATACCCGATAAGTACCTATACGGCAATACCCAGTGGAGAGTGGAGGGTGTTCGATACCGAGTTCAATTAGAGAATGTGTTTATATTTAATCGTAATAAGAACCGCCTCTTTATAAGAAACATTTTCTTATTTATTTTGCATTTCTTTATTACTAATTTTTAATAAATCAAATCAAACCAAATATACCCGTAGGTGAAGGGTAAGATGTACGCACTCATATCCCTAATTTGAAGAATATCCAGACTGTTTCCGTGAAGACCCCAGGTTTAGTGTAATAAAAATATAATGTGTGATAAAATAAAAAAAATTACTCAAAATAAAAAATTGTAAGACAAATATAAAAACTAAGAAGCAATATTGATCAAGAAACAATGGACGGAATAATACCTGCATATGAGACTTAAACTACAGGTTAATAGTTGCAAGTGCTAAATTTTTGTGTATTTTCCTACCAACGGATTCCTAATATTTTAAAAGTGCCACTGCCATAAAATATCACTAAATGTATGCATTTGATGGGATTCTCAAAATCATCAAATCTTTTTGTTCTTCAACCATTAACTTGATTATCACTAATTTAACTAACCATTGTAATCATCTTGTAGAAACTTATTGATGAAATAAAATTAACAAAAACACTCCAAAAACACACAAATTCAGAGTGTCTTAAGCAAAAAAAAAAAAAAAAAAAAAAAAAAAAATACGATAAAGAATATTGATTTATTGATTTGGATTACATGTGATCTAAATTATTATCTTTTGTTCAATCATTTTTTGGGTTCATATGTTCTTCATGAATCCAAAAAATTATCTTTTTGAATGTTACAAAAAATTATTAAATTGTCTATTCAAAAAGCTTGCATACATAGCCGGCCCTGAGGTCATGCTCTCTTTGGTGCACATTTTTATTACAAACATGAAAGAATTTTAGGTTGACATTTTTAATTTTTATTTTAAAAGATCACTTCAAAAATAAAATATATTTTACATTTAATTGAATCGAGATAAATATTATCGATAATATTATTTTTTATCATTATTTCAATTTATTATCATCGGGCAAAAAAAAAGTTCGCTTGGAAGTTTATATATTTCAGCCTTTCCTTTCAGGGCATTATATCAGGGTTATCAGTGATACGAGCGAGAAGTTTCTGCATTTGAAAATTTGATAAATATTTGTAGTTTGAGTGAAGAAAATTTTGAATTGATATATTTTATCACATTTTTGTTCAATTTTAATAATTTTTATACGTGTATGTTTTTATATTAATGTATTGTATGCCTTTAAAAAAATGCAAATACAAGATATAATAGAAATGAGAAAAAGTAAAATAATTGAACTATTCTGCACAACAGTTTTTTATTTTACAAAATAATAATTTCCGGCGATTTTCATTTGAGACAGTCATAAAACTCGAAGCACAAAGGCACCAAGAAGCAAGTCTAATTACCTTTGGTTTAGAAATTAAGGAGCTGAATTTTATTGCACGAAGACATAATAATAATAATAATAATAATAATAATAATAATAATAATAATAATAATAATAATAATAATAATTTAATTTTTCTCTCCGTCATGTGGGAGTCTTAATTTTTCTCTCCGTCTTTAGTCTTATTCGATTTGAAGAATTGTGAGAGTAGTTTCTCTAGTCTTCTGGTATTTTTGCAATGGCACATATGGAGGATGTTGATAATCAATTGGCGTCTTTGGAGATAGAGGAGGAAGAGAATGCAGAACTGGTTTTTGGGGCAGATGTGGATGAGGTTAACAAATACGATCTGTGTCTTGTTGGTAGATTTCTTTTTGAGAAGACGATAAATGACAGAGCCATGAAGAGCAAATTAGCGGACGTATGGAAACCGGCGATGGAAATAACCATTAAAGAGATAGATTCAGGATTATACTTATTTCAGTTTTATCATATTGAGGATCTTAATTGGGTTTTCAATGGTGGACCATGGTCCTTTGACAGCATTATGCTTGCTCTGACAATCATTCCCCCGGGAGAGAACCCTGTTTCTGTCTCCCTGCGTTCGATTAAGATATGGATACAAATCCATGATCTACCTTCAAGTTTTATGACTGAAACAGTGGGCAAGCTTCTTGGTGATTTCTTTGGTCAGTTCTTGTTATCTGACCATAAAAATGATAGTAGTTTATGGAGAAATTGCATGCATATTAAAATCATACTTGATATCACGAAAGCATTGAAGAGGAAAAAGAAAATTACTGATAGAAATGGTAAGGAGTTTGTAGTGCAATGCAAGTATGAACGACTTGGGGAGTTCTGTTTCTTTTGTGATATGATCACCCACACTGATAGATTCTGTAGAAAGTTTTTGGAGAACAGGGGGGAGTAATAAACAACGGGGGGCGTGGCTGCGTGCTCCTCCGCGGAGGGTGGCTGGCCAAGTCAAGAGTAAGTGGCTAAGAGACGGCGGGGACGATGATTGGGAGTCCAAAGTTGGAAGGTACAACAGAAACGAGTATTCAGGGAAGGTGGTTACTGAGGAGTGGAATCAGGGCCATAATTATAGGGGGGAAGATAAGATTGGTACAAATGCTGAGCTTTTTAAAAATTCAAATGATTCGTTGGGCGCGACAGAATTTTTAAATGGGTCGGGTGAAGAGGAATCAAATGGTCTGACTATTTTAGAACAGAAACGACGTCGAAAAACTATTACAGCCCATGATGAGAATATTTCTGAAACTAATGTGGGTGTTAAAGTTTACAACAACTTGGAGTTATTCAACACAGAGGCATCTCTTTCTGCAATGGATTGTGCTGCTCCTTCTCAATCTGATTTGCTAAGCTTGCAATGAATTTCTTAAGTTGGAACTGCCGAGGATTGGGGAATTCTCGAGCAGTTCGTGTTCTTCGGGATCTTGTCAAGACCCGTAAACCTGATTTTCTTTTTCTTTCTGAAACTCGCGTGTATAGCAATAAAATTATGGAGCTCAGTTCTAGTTTTGGTTTTGCGAATAATTATGTAGTTGATTGTATTGGTAGAGCAGGTGGTCTGGCGATTATGTGGATGAATACAGTGTCATGTTCCATTAATAGGTCCTCAATGAACTATATTGACGTTGATATTATCGATAATCTTGTGCCTAGTTGGAAATTGACTTGCTTTTATGGTATGCCTGAGAGGGTACGGAGAAGAAAATCGTGGGACTTGTTAAGGCACCTCTCATCCATGTCCCAGCTCCCTTGGTGCATCTTTGGAGACTTTAATGATTTATTTTTCCAAAGTGACAAAGAAGGTATTCATGATCACCCTCAGTATCTCATGAACGATTTTAGGGAATGTATAACGGATTGTGAGCTTATGGAAATGGGTTTGAATGGGGGTTGTTTTACATGAGAGAAGGGGAAAGGTACAGCCAACTGGGTTCGTGAGCGTTTGGATCGTGCGTTTGCATCGAGTTCTTGGTGGCAACTGTTTCCTTTATGTACCCTTTCTGTTCATCATGTAGTTTACTCAGACCATGATCCAATTCATTTGGATTTATTCAATGATAAGTTGTCTAAAAAGGAGTTCCGTTTCAGGTTTGAGAATACTTGGTTGAAGGAACCAAGTTTTAGGGGTGATGTCCAGATGCAATGGGACAACCTTCCTCGTATGCAGCTGATGCCTAAGTTGCTTTCTATTTCTTCTTTTATGGCAAAGTGGGGTAGAAATTTTGTCCACAAATTCAGGGAGAAACTTGGTAAGCAGAAAAGTATTGTCAACGCTTTGGCGGATAAAACTGATTCAGAGAGCATTCATAATTATTTTCTGGAGAGAGACAAGTTATATGAGTTGCTTTATCTAGAGGAAAACTATTAGAAACAGCGTGCCAAGACGTTTTGGTTAGCCGGGGGGAATGCAAATACCAAGTTCTTTCATGTATATGCTTCCATTAGAAGAAAGTCGAATTTTATTTCTAAACTTCGAACTGATGAAGGAGATACAGTAACGAATGAGGAGGATATACACAGGGTGGCCCTTGAATATTTTCATAATGTTTTTGGTGATCACAGGCCTAGTCAGCAAATGGTTGATGCCAATGTAATCGGTGTTGTGACTGAAGATCAGAATGGGATGTTGGTGTCAGATTTAACTTTTGAAGAGTTTACCAAAGCTGTGAAGCAAATGCATCCTGACAAATCGTCAGGGCCCGATGGTCTAAACCCGTTTTTTTTTTAAAAATTTTGGCCTAATTTGGGTTGAGACGTGTTTTAAAGCTGTAAGGAGTGGCTCAACCAGGGCAGTTTTCCAGATGATTTAAATGATACAAATGTGGTTCTTATTCTCAAAAAAGATGGTGCAGATCGTATGTCATACTTGCGCCCTATTTCCCTCTGTAACGTGCTTTATAAAATCCTCGCAAAGGTGCTAGCTAATAGACTCAAAGTGATGTTGGATAGTATCATCTCCGAGAATCAATCAGCCTTTGTGCCGGGGAGGAATATTTCTGATAACTTTCTTGTGGCTTTCGAAATTATTCATCACATGAAAAGAAAACACGTTGGCAATGTAGGAGAGGTCGCGCTCAAGCTGGATATCAGCAAAGTGTATGATAGGGTTGATTGGCATTATCTGTTCACAAGGATGCAGCAAATGGGTTTCTGCACTAAGTGGGTTCACCGGATTAAAATGTGTGTTTCTACGGTAAAGTACTCGATTTGTTTTAATGGTACTAACATTAGTCCTATTGTGCCTAAAAGGGGGCTTCGTTATTGTGTGTAGAGGGTTTATCTCGAGCTATTCAAAGTGCAGAATTAGAGAATGCAATCCATGGTTGAAAAGTTAGTCGCTCAGCCCCTGCTATCACTCATCTTTTATTTGCGGATGATAGTTTTTTATTCTTTAGAGCTAAGCAAGATGAAACTGTTAAAGTTAAAGAGATCCTTAATAATTATGAGCTATTGTCTGGCCAAGTTGTTAACTACCATAAGTCGGGGATTTTTTTAGTTCTAACGTTCGTCGAGATAAACAACATGAACTATCGAACATTCTTGGTGTGACTAATGATCTTTCTACTGGTAATTATATGGGTTTACCATCTTTAGTGGGAAGCTCGAAATACTCGGTCTTCAAGTTTTTAAAAGACAGAATCTGGAAGCGCATTCATGGGTGGAATGCAAAGTTATTGTCCAAGGCTGATAAGGCTGTTCTCTTAAAGAGTGTGGCTACAGCTATTCCTTCATATTGTATGACTTGTTTTATGCTTCCAAAGAAGTTATGTCAGGAGATCGAACGCATTCTTAATGGTTTTTGGTGGAGTTCTTCATCCTCAGGTACCGGAGGAATTCGATGGATGTCTTGGGATAAACTGAGTGATTCAAAAAACAGGGGGGGCTGGGTTTCCATAATTTACATGGTTATAATTTAGTCATGTTGGGAAAGCATGTGTGGAACTTTGTTCATAAACCGCAGTCGTTAGTCTCTCGTGTTTTCAAAGCTAAGTACTATCCTAATTCACACATTCTTAATGCCAGTAGTAATGAAGGGGCCAGTTTTATATGGTCCGGGATATTCAAGGCTAAAGAGGAACTGGAGAAAGGATTCAAGTGGATATTGGGGAATGGTAAAGATATTTTGGTAATTTCAGATCCTTGGCTTCGAGGGAAAGAGGATTTTATGATTGACAATGGGGATGATTTTGATGTTAACATGAAAGTTAATCAGTTGTTTCATCACAATTCTGCTGAGTGGGACAGAGAGAAAATTTATGATATGTTCAATGAGAGGGATGCCAATGCCATTCTTAATTTGATAATTCCCAAGTTGGATGCATAGCACTGATGGTCATTACACTGCTAAATCGGGTTACAACTGGTGGCAAGATAGTAATAGACAACAGGTTTTTAATGAGAACTCCATAGGATGGAAGAGAATCTGGAAATTGCATGTGCCCTCTAAAGTTAAGTTCTTCCTGTGGCGTTTTTGTAAAAACAATATTCCTGTTCATACAGTTTTAATGAGAAGGTGTATGGGAATCCCACTGACGTGTCCTATGTGTAACACGGATGTTGTTAGATATATTTGATAATGTCATGGTTAATATGATTTATGTTTAGTTTTCAGATCTTACTTAAACAGGATAAATCAGTACTTACTGGAAGTCAAGACTTAAGGATATCAGTACTTATATTATCAGGAGATAATCATCAGAAGATGGATATCAAAACTTAAGTGCTGAAGGACGTTCAAGATAAGGACAGTAGATGATTAAAGGAAAGAAGATCAAGATAAACATAAGAAGAGATATGTATGAAGAAGGAATTCTATGAAGAATAGAATACTTGGAAGAAAAGATATCTGATTGATATATTTTAGGAAGCAGAATTATATTCCATATCAATTAGCGATTATCTTGTAACTGTGTAGTATATAAACACATATATAGGGTTTACACTATAAGTGTTATCATATTCGAGAAGATTATTCATTGTAACCCTAGCAGCTCTCGTGATATTTGTTCATCACTGAGAGGTAACAGTTCCATACTGTAACAGAGTTTATTGTTTTAATAAAGTTTATTTTCTGTTACTTGAGATATTAAAGTTCGATTTGATTGTACTTTACACTGTATTCACCCCCTCTACAGTGTGTGTGACCTAACAAGTAATATCAGAGTCTATCTGTTAACGCACATACAATTAAAGATCCAAACACAATCATGTCTGACACAGAAACTCCAACTAAGCCTACCAAAACTGAAGAACCTCCAAAGACACAAATTCAAAGTCGGTATGAAACCATCAGAGTTCCCATACTGAGACCATCTAAATATGCCATATGGAAGGTGAGGATGACCATGTTTCTGGAAGCTACAGATCCAGAATATCTTGATAGAATCAAGGAAGGACCTCACAAACCAACCAAGCTCGCTGTTGCAGTTGCAGGTGAAGCAGCAAAGACCGTACCAAAGGAGAAGAGTGATTATACTGCTGAAGATATCGCATCAATTGCTAAAGATGCTAAGGTACGACACTTACTGCATAGTGCCATTGATAATGTAATGTCAAACATGGTAATTAACTGCAAGACTGCTAAGGAGATATGGGATGCTCTGGAAATAAGGTGTCAGGGAACTGATACAATTAAGAAGAACAGGAAGACAATACTCACTCAAGAGTATGAACACTTTGACTCAAAGGCTAATGAGTCATTGACTGATTTATATGATAGATTTATCAAACTCTTGAATGATCTGTCACTGGTTAATAAGGAGTATGATCTTGAGGATTCAAACCTTAAATTCCTGTTGGCTCTTCCTGAATGTTGGGATTTGAAGGCAACAACAATAAGAGACAACTACAGTCTTGATGAAACAACTCTTGATGAAATTTATGGAATGCTCAAGACTCATGAACTTGAGATGAAACAAAGAAGCAAGAGGAAAGGAGGAAAGTCAAGGACAGTTGCTCTTAAGGCTAAGAAGAATCCCTCAAGGCAGCTACCTCAAGGAAAGATAAGGGTAAATCTCTTTTCACAAAGTCTGATACTGAGTCATCAAATTCTGAAAGTGATGATGACTCAGATTCTGAAAGCTTGCCTGAAACTGATGTTGATGAGGAGATGATGAAGCTGTGTGCTCTTATGGTGAAAGGGATTACAAAGATTGCATACAGGAAGTTCAGGAAGGGAAAGAAATTTTCCAGGAAAGGCACAAGTTCTGATAAGAAAAATTTCAGAAGATCTGAGGGAAGAGGAGGAAAGTCTGATAGAGGAGATTATACCAATGCCAAATGCTATAACTGTGGTGAGAAAGGCCACATATCTCCTAATTGTAAGAAAGTGAAGGGTGACAAAGGCAAGGCTCTTGTCACAAAGAAGAAAAGCCGGACAGACTCCTCAGACTCTGAAAGTGAGGAGAACTATGCTTTGATGGCAAATGCTGATAAAGAAAGTGCTGAGAACAATTCTGAAGCTGCTGAAACAAAGGTACCTCAGACTACTTATGCTTTTCATACTGATGATATTAATGAGTTGAGAAGATATCTTAAAACCATGTTTGTTAGTTATAGAGATCAAACTTGAACATGTGAAAGATTAACTTCTGAAAATCTTGCTTTTAAGAAAAGAAATAATTTCTTAGAAAAAGAGTTAGTTATGTTCCATCAAACTCAGAAGGATAGAGATGATGCTTTTTATGTTAGGGATGAAGTGCTAAAAATAAATGAATCTCTAAAAACTGAGTTAGAAAAGGAAAGAGAGATAATCAGGACTTGGACTAACTCTGGCAGAACAACTCAAAATTTGCTAAGTAGTGAAAATTGGAAAGAGGGCTTAGGTTATGGAGAAGATAAGAATGATAAAGGAACTGTAGAAATTAAGCCTGTTGTTAAGCAAAAGCCAAAGTTAAAACTTGTTAAGTTTGTAACTGAAAAGTCTGATAATGAGAAATCAGAAGTTAAAGAGGGATTAACTTCTGACAAACTAAAACAGGAAAAGATAGCTGAAGTAAACATAGGCTTAATGACTAAGAAGCAGCTTAAACATAAGCTGAAAGATGATAAGAATGCAAACAAGGTAAAATTACCTAGGAAAAATAGGAATGGAAAGGAAGGTGTGAATAAAAGCAATGATTATAAGCCTGTTCCTGATGCTTCTAGGAAAACGTGTCATAACTGTGGAAGTTCTACCCATCTGGCTTCTTTTTGCAGGAAGAATAAGAACATAAACTCCTTACCTTCAAAGTCAGGAGTTAAGAGTCAGTCTATTAGATATAAGCCACAAAATCCTTGTTTTTATTGTGGTAGTTTATGACATTCCATTTATACTTGTAAGGAATATCATAGTTTGTACTATGATTATTATCAAATAAAACCTTCTTTAAAGAAAGTTTCCATTGTTCCTTCTAGTGTAAATTCTGATACAAAGTCTGATAGTGTAAATTCTGATAAGAAAATTGTTAACATAAACTCTGATGCTAAATCCGCTGCAAATGTTAACAAACTTGATAAGGCCAAAGGATCCAAACAAGTCTGGGTCATTAAAACTAATCATTAGTGGTCTTTGTGATTGCAGGGCAACAGGAAATATATCATAGTTCTGGATAGTGGATGTTCATGACATATGACTGGAAATAAAGCCCTGCTATCAGACTTTGTGGAGAAAGCTGGCCCAAGTATTTCTTATGGAGATGGCAACATTAGAAAAACTTTGGGATATGGCAATATCAATCTTGGGAATGTCATCATTAAAGAAGTAGCTCTGGTCTCAGGACTTAAACACAATCTGCTGAGTATAAGTCAAATCTGTGACAGAGGTTATCATGTTGATTTCTTTGAAGAACACTGTGAAGTTGTGAGTAAATCTAAAGGAAAAGTTGTTCCGAAAGGATACAGGCGTGGTAACATCTATGAAGCTAAGCTTTCAACAAGTACTGATGGTTCTGCAATCTGTCTGATGAGTAGAGCATCAATTGAAGAAAGCTGGAATTGGCACAAGAAACTCTCTCATTTAAATTTCAACAATATAAATGAACTAGTCAAGAAAGATCTTGTGAGAGGACTGCCAAAGTCAGTATTTGCTCCTGATGGCCTTTGTGATTCTTGTCAGAAGGCCAAACAAAGAAAATCTTCATTCAAGAGCAAGACTGAATCATCAATTCTTGAGCCTTATCATCTACTACATGTTGATCTATTTGGTCCAGTGAATGTCATGTCAATTGCAAAGAAGAAATATGCGTTGGTCATAGTGGATGAGTTCACCAGATACACATGGGTGTATTTCTTGCACACAAAAAGTGAAACTGCATCTATCTTGATTGATCATGTCAAACATCTGGATAAATTGGTCAAAGATTCTGTGAAAACCATAAGGAGTGATAATGGCACTGAGTTCAGGAATTTGATAATGGAAGAGTTCTGCAAAAACCATGGAATTAAGCAGGAATTTTCTACTCCTGGAACTCCACAGCAAAATGGAGTTGTTGAAAGGAAGAATAGAACTCTCATTGAAGCTGCACGTACAATGCTTGAAGAAGCAAAGCTTCCAACCTATTTCTGGGCTGAAGCTTTGCAGACTGCTTGTTTTACTCAAAATGCAACACTCATTAACAAGCAAGGAAAAATACCATATGAGATGGTGAAGGAAAAGAAGCCAAATCTGAAGTATTTTCATGTATTTGGATGCAAGTGTTTTGTTCTCAAGATTCATCCTGAACAGCTATCCAAATTTGATCTAAAAGCTGATGAAGGAATCTTTGTTGGATATCCACTTTCCACAAAAGCCTTCAGAGTCTATAATCTGAGAACAAGAGTGGTCATGGAATCTATCAATGTCTCTTTTGATGACAAGAAGATTACTGGACTTGAAGATTTTATTGATCATGAACAGCTGAGATTTGCAAATGAAGACTCAAATTCTGATACTGAAAATCCTGACAATCTAAGTCCTGATACTGTAAACTCTGATGGATTAAACTCTGATGTTATTGAAACTGTGGTGACTACGCCAAAGGAAGATGCACCTATGCAGGGGGGGGATACTCAAGATCTTACCACATCTCAAGAAGCATCAGAACATACATCTGGCTCTTCAAGTTCTGATTCGTCAAGTTCTGATAAGCCAAGTTCTGATATTTTTGAAAATCTAAATTCTGAAGAATCCAACTCAGAGAGCATAGTTTCAGGGGAGCATCAGAAAATGAAGTTGAAGACATCATGGATCATGGGGGAGCATCCAGTTCTAGAGAAAACCTTCCATCTGCAAGGAAGTGGACTAAATCACATACACCTGATTTGATAATTGGAAATCCTGATGCAGGTGTCAGAACTAGAACAGGTACTTCAAATGAATGTCTTTACAATTCTTTTCTTTGTCAGACTGAGCCAAAGAAAGTGGAAGAAGCTCTTCAAGATGCTGATTGGGTGCAAGCAATGCAGGAAGAGTTAAATGAATTTGAAAGAAACAAAGTCTGGACCCTGGTGCCAAGACCAAAGAATAGATCTGTTGGTATAAAGTGGGTGTTCAGAAACAAAACTGACAGTGATGGCATTATTACAAGGAATAAGGCAAGGCTGGTTGCAAAAGGATATTCTCAACATGAGGGAATTTATTATGATGAAACATTTGCACCAGTTGCTAGGTTAGAAGCCATAAGGATATTTTTGGCTTATGCTACTCACAAAAAGTTTACCGTCTTTCAAATGGATGTGAAAAGTGCTTTTCTCAATGGAGAATTGGAGGAGGAAGTATATGTTGAACAACCTCCAGGCTTTGTAGATTCCAAACATCCAGATTATGTCTACAGGCTTGATAAAGCACTTTATGGACTTAAGCAGGCTCCTAGAGCATGGTATGAGACTTTAGCTCAGTTTCTTCTGGAAAGTGGATTTAACAGAGAAACTATAGACAAAACACTGTTCTACCTCAACCATGGAAAGGACTTACTTCTGGTCCAGATTTATGTTGATGATATCATTTTTGGGTCTACAAATGACAGACTTTGCAAGAAGTTTGCCAAACTGATGCAGTCAAGGTATCAGATGAGTATGATGGGGGAACTTACCTATTTTCTGGGCCTTCAAGTCAAGCAGAATGAAGAAGGCACTTTTATTTGTCAAACTAAGTACACCAGAAACTTGCTGAAGAAATTTGGAATGCAAGATTGTTCAAGTGCATCCACTCCCAAGGCCACTGCAACAAAACTGGACAAGGATACTGGTAAATCAGTAGATATTACTGATTACAGAGGTATGATTGGCTCTCTACTCTATCTAACTGCTAGTAGACCTGATATCATGTATGCTACCTGTCTTTGTGCAAGATTTCAAGCAGATCCAAGAAAACCTCACTTAACAGCTGTAAAAAGAATATTCAAGTATCTTAAGGGAACAACTGATCTGGGATTGTGGTATCCCAGAGAATCAGATTTTAAACTAATAGGTTACTCGGATGCAGATTTTGCAGGTTGCAAAATTGACAGGAAAAGCACAAGTGGAAGCTGCCAATTTCTTAGAGGCAGATTGGTTTCTTGGTTTAGCAAGAAACAAAAGTCAATTTCCACATCAACTGCAGAAGCAGAATATATTGATGCGGGAAGCTGTTGTGCACAGATTCTTTGGATGAAGAATCAGTTACTGGATTATGGGTTAACATATTTCAAAATCCCTATTTGCTGTGATAATCAAAGTGCTATTGTTATGACAGGTAATCCAGTTCAACACTCTATGACAAAGCACATCAGCATCAGGTATCACTTCATCAGGGAGCATGTGGATGAAGGTACAGTGGAATTGCACTTTGTTCCAACAGATCAACAACTAGCAGATATCTTCACAAAACCATTGTATGAAGCTACTTTTACAAGATTGGTAAATAAACTTGGAATGGTTTCAGGTTCTTTCTCTAAATCTGCTTAGTTTTGTTCTGATGCATCAGACTTTATGATCAGTATTTACAGAATTTACTCTCTTTGTGTATTCTGTGCTTAATTGAAAAATGTGCTTAAGTACTGACTGTTGTCTGATATATGTTTCTAAACTCTAAAAATGATATGTCTCTTTGTGTAACTATTCAATCCTATGAGGATAGCTGTGCTAGATGCTGATTAAGTAGTCTTCAATAAATAAGGGATCCCATATTAGAAGTAATTATTTATGTGGAAATTTATTGACACAAGCAAATTTTTGATATTGAGCTTAGTTGAGTTTACTTTGTCTATCTTATTACTAAGTCACAAACTAGAATATTGCTTCTCATCTGTTGAGTTCTGATGCTAGTAAATCTGTTTGGATGTACTAAGTGCTGATAAACCTCACTTATCAAAAGAAAAGGAAAAAGAATCAAGAATTAAACTTCAGGTACTCCTTTGAGATCTAGAGTACAAATGTGGAAGGAACGACCCAAGTGCATTGCTGGTATTAAGTAAATATGCATCAGAAAAGCAAAATATTTTCTTGGTGACTTTTCACACTCTATGATTACTGGAGAAATACTCTGATAATAGCATAAATTCTGATAAGCAGTCGTGACTCACTTACACTGAGAAGCCACTGTAAACTGGAATTTAAAAAGATGCATAAAATTAGCACAAAATAGTTGAGGTAGACTCAAGCATGAACTCATTCAACAGTAGGTTTCAGAATAATGACAGCTCTTTGGCAAAGTTTTAGTTATGCCTTATTTCTAAGATGTACTGAAGTGAATCAGACTTTACTCCTTGTCTGATATTTAGCTTAATGCACACACTAACCACTCCACATGAATGATAAAAATCACTGTGGTGATCTATGTTGTTTTAGATGAACAGTTATTGTGTCACATTGCACAAATTCTGAGGACAAGTTCTGATTGCATGTTCTGATGATTAAGTTCTGAAGAATATAAATCAGAACTTGTGTGAGGACTTACTAAGATAGGCATTCATTTTTCGAGTTAAGAAACTATGTTCTGATGACCGTTAAGTTCTGATATAAGTCTAAGTTCTGATATTAAAGTCTGATTCTTTACTTGACTTATTTGTGGATAAAATTTAAAAATAGTCTCAGTTTACACCTGATATGTTGAAGTGGAAGATTAGCAGTCACTATATTTAGGGGTAGTGGTACTCGTACATGAACAGTCAACTTTTATTTAGGGATAGTTGAATTAATTCTTTCAACTTTTACTTGCTTCTTGTGCGCATTAAACCATGTTTTCCCTTTCCAATGAATGTTTTTCTTTTTCCAAGTCTGGGGAGACGAGGTAGAATTAATTCTACCTGTCAGCATTAAATTTTTTTGCGTCTCCTGGCATTCTCTTGCCTATATAAGCAACCACTTCACATCAGCCTTCCCATCAAATCTTTTATCACAAACTCACCTTCATATCAAAAACACCATGGTCAATTACAATATGTTTTTGAACTACGAAACATTCCACATGGAGCTGAGCTGTGCCGATTGGCAGCAGGAATGGCACGTTACTGCTATTCCTGATGAGATATGGGACTCCGTTCCCCAGGAGGTACTTACCCACCTCCTGTTCTTCTACATGGACTACCATCATCATCTGGAGCGATTGGAGGAGGAAAGGCTGGAAGCTCTCCGCCAGCAAGAGCGAATCATTCGACTCGCTATTCTGTTTGTCGAGAGTAGGAAGAAGAAATGATTTATTTTCTTCTTCCTATTTTTCTTCATCATCAGCTTTGCCCTGCTTCTTGAGCTAGGACAAAGGCTGTTGACGTTAGGTTTAGCAGGTTAGGGCAATCTTGTAAAAAGTTTTGATGTAATTTAAATTTCATGAATGTATTCTCTTGATATATTAATGAAATTTGTTTTTGTTTCAAGATCTTGTCTCTGAGATATGTTGTAATGCATTGATAAATCCTGATACATATTCATATTCTAATGACCATATAAATTCTGTTTTAACTTAAGTTCTGATTTTACTTTATCAGTACTTGCTTATCTGATTTATTATGGTCATTTTCACTCGAATTTTTTTTTCCAGAATATTGCTGTTGCAGTGAAAAATAATTAAATAAGTGGGAACAGTTTCAATTTTGAATTAAAACTGATTCACCTTGATTAATAGAATAACTGGGTAAGTGGAACGGTTTTTCCTTGAAAAACTGCAAGTGGGTAAGTAATGATTACTCTTTTCTCGTGCCCATTAACTATTCATTTTTACTGCATGTCTGACAGGTGTCCAACGGTTACATTTTTTTTAAAAGTATAAGTAAGACAGAGAGAGGATTTTTTTTATCTTTTATTTTCTTTCATACTTTTTCTCTCTATTTGCTTTTACTCTCTTTCTTCTTCTAACGTTGGTTTTTCATATAGACATTCTATCAAACACCTAACAGGCACTTATAAATCTCGATTAATTTCATGGCACCTAAGGATTTAATCATTGATGGAGCTAAATTTGTTCCAAACAACTATGCTGCAATTCTTGATAATGCTGAAGCTACGTCTGAATTGCATTTTGTGCAAGATCTTCTTGCACACAGTGAAATCGGGTATGCATTGACCCAACCTTCAGTCTTCTCAAGCCAACAAGTTCTGACACTTTGGAGGACCGGAAACTTTGATAATGGTGGTAAAAATGGTACTCCTAGTATTATTTTCGAAGTGGGTGATTCTCCATATGCAGTCACTCCTGGTACAATACGCAAGACTCTACATCTCCCAGAAGAATGTACTTTTTCAATTCCAGAGGAATCCGCTCTTCAGGAGTTAATGGCCAGTTTGGGGTATGAACAGAGTTTGACAAAGCTTGGGCAGTTGAAACGGGCTCATATCAGAAGGGAATGGAGCTTCTTCTTCGACCGCATCACTAAAGCTTTTGGGAACAAGTGTTCGAATTTTGATGCCATCCCCATAATGAGTCAGCACATCGGGTATGCCATTATAAACCAAACTCATTTTGATTTTGCAACTGCTATAATAGGTTTTATTGGGGATAGGATGACAGAGGATAGGAATGTTGTCTACTTCGCTAGATTCTGTCAACTTATATATACTTTTTGTACTGATGAACCTCGACTAACCAGTACCTTAACTCCACCTTTCAAAGTTGCAAAACGATACTTTAATGACCTGGTAAATGCTGATACTAAGAAACTAGTGGTTAGACCTTTACAGATTCCTCAGTCTGTAAAACAGATCTTAGTAAATGCTGATCCTGATTTCTATAGATCTGTTTATCCTGATGTCCAACCAACAACCACCTCCCAAACATCACAACAACCATCAGCACCTACCACCCATACTACTCAACCAACACTCAGGCAATATATCAAATCCTATCTCTCCACTTCACAGACAGTTCAACCCTCATCCTCAGAACCTCCTGTGAAACCTTCATCTTCCAAGCCTAAGAGGACAAAGACTGTTCCTCAAACACCTCAAAAGAGAAGGAGGATTGCTTTGAGAGATCAATCAGACAGTGAGGAATAGGTTTCTACATCAGAACCTGTTGTCCAAGAAACTGAGAAAGTGACTTCTCAGAAGGATTCTGCAATTGGGGGATCTAGGCTTCTCAAGAGGCTTAGAAGAATGACTATTCCTGAAACTCCCAAGGAATCTATATCTACAAAGAGATACAAGAAACAGAGGGCAAAAAGGCCAGTTTCAGATGATGAAGAAGCAGCAGCTAAGGAAGGGGATCAGGAATCTCTGATCTCACAAGAAAAGGAATCTGTTCCAGTCACTACTTCTCCATCCACTCCAACTCAGGAAGCTGTTACTGGAAAGGCCAATACACAATCTGTGTCTCTAGTTCAAAAATCTGTATCTCCTGTTACTACAGGCACAAGTGCTGATATTGATATCCAGACCTTGGTTGTGCCTGAAGTAATTCTCTTAGAAGCTCCAACAACAACTCATCCATCAACAACACCTGCTGCTCAAACTCCAGAATTATCTACTACACCTTCTCTGCATCTAGATGCTGATGATCAGAATATAGGTGAGCATCAAGATATGGCTGTTGATCAGAACTTAGAACCAGATCAGCAATTAGAGGATGATGAAGCCTCCATTGCTACTCACACTGTTGTTTTATCAGAAGATACTGATTCTGTAAGTTCTGATGCTGTAAATGCTGGAGATACTGGTGATGCTGCTCCAAATGCAGATGCTGATGAGGCAGGTCCTTCAGGACATGCTCCTCCACAAACTGTTCTTAAATCTGAACTTGTTAAGAAGTTTGTTATCGGAGAAGCACCAGTGCCTTGGAGTGAAACTCCTGCAGGACAGGAGTGGACTAAGGAATGAAACTCAGTTTCCTGTGTTCCAACTGCAAAGCATCTTGCTGAGCACTTGACTAAAGCTGATGAGATATTAATTACTGATGATTTCAAAACACAGCTTAGAGTCACTGCATTGAGTACTAAACATCTACAAGGTCTTCATTCAACTACTCATGCAGAGCTACACAAGATTCGGGAAGAATTTATCAAACAAGATCAAGTTCACAAGATTGATAAGAAACATTTCTTCAAACCTACCTTTGACAGGATTGCTTATATTGAGAAGACACAAGAGAAATAACAAGCTCAGATTGATGATATTCTGAAAAATCAAGCTTCTCAGCAATCTCAACTTACTGAAATCCAAGCCTCAGTGGAATTGCTTGTCTCTCTTCTACTACCTGCTGATGCCAAAAAGGGGGAGAAAGTAATTAAGTCCAAATGCAAGACTGACAAGACACTGAAAGGGAAGGATGATGAGAAGGATGATCAAGGAAACTCAGGAATGGGTAGAGATCATAGTCAAGGTAGAGATTTCTCATCAAGAAAAGCTGAAATCACAAGTCACAGGACAAGTTCTGATACTGGGAAAAGAATTAGTTCTGCTACTGGTAAAAAAAGGATAAGTTCTGATGAACTTTTAGATCTTGATGAAGAAATGTCAAGACAGTTATTTCTTCAGGAAAATCCAGGAATGGACTTGGAGAGTTTAATAGAAGAAGAAGCCAGACTTAAATCAGAGAAAGTCACATCTAAATCTGAAGCTTCTGGTAAAAAGATACTTCCAAAACTCAAAGGCATTGTGATAAAAGAAAGGACAAATACTCAAGCAATATTAGCTAAATCACAACCGCATATAGATCCAAGATCCAAGGGTAAAGAAAAGGTTGGTGAACCTATCAAGGCTTATGTGCCTCCTGTGAATGAAGAAATCACTGATGAAAAGGATGATCTTGCTCTGACTTCAAGAAAAGTTTTTAAGACAACCTCTGACATGGCTCAAGTTGTACAGAGTTAAGAGACAGTAAGTTTTGATATTTCGAAGAAGCAAGTAACCTCTGACACAGCTCAAGTTAACTTAAAATCAGAAGATAGATCAAAGAAACTCCTACCAGGATTCACTAAAGCAAAACAGACTCAACCTTTGAAGACTGCTGCAAGTGGTTTTGAAGCAAGAGTAGTTACTGGAAAGGAAGCAAGAGATAAAACTGGATTGGGAAGTGCTGATGAAAGAAGAATGCAGAACACTACCAATGATCCAACTTCCTTGAGTGAACCAGGTATTGGAGCAACTTCTGAGAGATTGAATCAACTAGAATCTGTACAAATGGTTTACCATACCTACTTGAAAGAACACATATTGTTGTACTTCATGACAGATGGTAGGGTTTATCATATAAGGCAAAATGCCATTCCCTTGAAGTATTTTGAAGAATTGGAGCATGTATTATTCTTACTTCAAGTGGATGACAGATTGACAGAAAGTGTTGCAAACTATTTGAAGGATCGGATTCAGAGACAGAAAAGACTTTATTCTGTTAAGTCTGACAGCACATATGTTCCAAAGTACAGAGATCACAAGGATGATATAGTTGAAATGAAGCCCAATACTGCTAAGATTATAACTACCTTTCTGGGTTACAGGGCTGTGGAATTCAATCTTGAGTCTGATAAAGCTTATTTGATTAGACTGGATCAGGATATAAGAAAAGCAAAGATTAATGATCTCAGGGCTGCAATCTTTCAAATTGGTGAAGATAATGCAGAGCTTAAAGATGCTAAAAGGAGAATGATTGATGAACTTAGATATGCTGAGAGATGTTTGTTGAAGAACTATCTCAGAACAACTCCTGACATCAGAGAGATCAGAAGATGAAGCCAAGTCAAGATCTACAACTGCTTAAATTCTGATATTTGTACAGACTGGAGCTGTTATCAGAAGTTAAAAATTGGTAAAGGTTTAAGGACTGTAAGTTGTAGTTATCTAGTCTAATTCTCATGCATTTGTACTTAATGTTTTTGAAATCATCAAATATCTGTTAAACTTGTATATTATGCTAATTTACAAGTTGGGGGAGATTGTTAGATATATTTGATAATGTCATGGTTAATATGATTTATGTTTAGTTTTCAGATCTTACTTAAACAGGATAAATCAGCACTTACTGGAAGTCAGGACTTAAGGATATCAATACTTATATTATCAGGAGATAATCATCAGAAGATGGATATCAGAACTTAAGTGCTGAAGGACGTTCAAGATAAGGACAGTAGCTGATTAAAGGAAAGAAGATCAAGATAAACATAAGAAGAGATATGCATGAAGAAGGAATTCTATGAAGAATAGAATACTTGGAAGAAAAGATATCTGATTGATATATTTTAGGAAGCAAAATTATATTCCATATCAATTAGCGATTATCTTGTAACTGTGTAGTATATAAACACAGACACAGGGTTTACACTATAAGTGTTATCATGTTCGAGAAAATTATTCATTGTAACCCTAGCAGCTCTCGTGATATTTGTTCATCACTGAGAGGTAACAGTTCCATACTGTAACAGAGTTTATTGTTTTAATAAAGTTTATTTTCTGTTACTTGAGATATTAAAGTTCGATTTGATTGTACTTTACACTGTATTCACCCCTCTACAGTGTGTGTGACCTAACAGATGTCGAGCACCTACTCCGTATTTTATTTGACTTCTCTTTTGCTTCTCAGTGTTGGAAACTCATGGCGTTAAACTTTGAGATGTGGGAGGTCGAGGACGTAACATTATGCCTGTTAGATAAATTGGTTGTTGGGAGATATGAGGAGCTAATCAAGATTGCTATGACATTGTGGACTATTTGGTTTTTCCGAATTAAAAAAGTTTGGGATAATAAGGCTGTGACTCCAAGATTTGCAGTCGATTAGAACTTGAAGCATCTTCAGGATTGGAGGTCTGCTGTAGCCAAGGTGAATGTTCCTCAGTCCTTAGGTGTCAATCAGGGTGGTAGAGAGAGTTCGAAATAGGTTAAACTAGTTGAAGGTAAGTTGAAGCTTAATGTCGATGCTGCCATCAACCATGGGTCCTCATGTTTCACTATTGGAATGTTGCTCAGGGATCATACTGGTGCTTTTCTTGAGGGACAAACCATGAAATTCAATAGAATAACTTTAGTAATGGAAGCTGAGGCAACTGGTATTGAAGAAGCTCTCATCTGGATAGTGTCGAGAGGTGTTACAGATGTGTTCATTGAAACTGACTCTTTGCTGGCAGTCCAAGCTGTGAATGGTAGTACTCGGTTTCAGCTAGATGTTGGCCACATTATTGATTTGTGTAGGTCGGTTTTAGCTAGTAGAGCTGATGTTAGTGTGCAACATGTTAAAGATTAGCCAATAGGGCGGCCCAATGTATGGCTCGTATCCCTTGTCCGCTAAATTCCGTTGTTTTGATTATGATTCCTCCACGTAGTGTGTTGGAGTCGGTGATGTATGATGCAATTTTTGAGTAATGAAATTCCCAGTTTTATTCAAAAAAAGGCACAAAGATAAAGGTGACGCAGTGACATTCAACTGAGCCAAGATCCGGTCGTCTCATCACGGATTCACATTTCACGGTATCCTCTTCTAAAATCAATCTTGATGTCGTTTGATCTTTCTCCACTCGCATTTTTCATGTAATGTAACCTACGGTTAAAAAAGGTTTTTTTAATACAATTCTATTACTAAGGATAATAAAACTTATAAATAAACTAAATGTAATTCGTTAAAATCAATGTCTATCATAAAACACGTACTGAAAATCAAAATTCTAATATTTTTCTATTATAATATAGTTTAGAGGGTACCTCTGCTCAACATAAAAACACTGTTTTATTTGATATAATGCAAACATTATGATCCAAAACATTTGATATTTAGAAAAATGGTTGAGGAGCACACTATGTATCTTCTGTGTTTTTCTCTGCGACGGTTACAAAATTTGCCCTGCCCAATAACTTCAATCATAGCCTACTGGGATCTGCTAACGGTGTACTTACAAAGAGAGATTAAGAGGACGTGAGTTTGCATATATATGATTTCTCTGTCAAAAAGTCTAGAATCCAGGAGAAGAGTATTTAGTATTCCCGGGGGCGTGGAATTATTCTCACTGGTTACCCATATTTTCATTACCCGACTCCACTATCCCAATAGACACACACAAATAATATATACATATACACAAAAAACTTCTTGCCAAGAACTCATAAAAAGAAATGGCACAGTTGGTGAAGAAAGATGATGATCTCGACAGCAAAGGTATTTTGGAGGATGTTATTACAAGTTAGAATGACAAAAAAAGGGAAAAAACGAGTGTGGTTGGTGGATTATTTTGCAATTTGAGTTCATCGTCAACGGGTAGTAAAATAATTTCGCGGTCAAGAAAAAAATGCATTTGAATTTCGGTAAGTCCTATGTGAACAACGCCATAGGCTAAGGTTTGTCTTAAACT
Source organism: Apium graveolens (assembly GCF_009905375.1). Classification (NCBI taxonomy): domain Eukaryota; kingdom Viridiplantae; phylum Streptophyta; class Magnoliopsida; order Apiales; family Apiaceae; genus Apium; species Apium graveolens. The sequence continues at coordinate 218,241,279 of NC_133656.1, forward strand.
ATATTTATATTATGCTATCAAACTTTAGTTTATTTAAAATTGTTACACTTTTTACATATTATGCACATGCACACACATACGTCGGGGTCTTTCGGAAAACAACCTTTTCATTCTTTTGAATAAGGGGAAGGCTGCGTACATTTTACCCTCCGCAGACCCTACATCTGTTTTTTTTATACATATTCAGGTAGCACAATTTTAAGTGTCAAAATAGTTAATTATGAACAATTATGTTTGTAGTTTACTATTACATGTATTAAATTTATGATTATTAAAGGTAATTGATTGATATAATAATTAAGTAAGTATAATTAAGTAAATATTAAAATTATTAAATAAGGATAATTATGTAAATCAATAAAAATAGCATGAAGGGTAATTAAGTAATTTCCGTAAGTACCGACTGAACAACTACCAAACTTTTAATATCTTCTCTATTATTGTATCAAATCTTTTCTTCTTAAAATACATTTAGTTAAAACTATGATTTACAAAATATACTTAAAAATATTCTTCTACATATGCTAGTTAAATATTTGTAAAATAAGGATTAGCAGTCAAGTGAATATTAAACTTAAAACTAAAAAAAACGAGAAATTATGAATTTAATTCCCATATCCAACATAACAAAAAAAGAGAAAAAAATGTGCGAATTTACTCATGGAGGAGTTACATGAGTATATAATATATTTAAATAATATAAAAATAAATAAACATGTGCTAAATTTTTAAAATTTATTTCTCCACTAGTTTTAGGCCCTCATCGAACTTGATAAATAAATCGTTTCTCTTCCCCGGGATGTATTAAACAATTAAAACGAATTTCTATGCTAATATTATTTTATATTAAGTAAATTTAGACATAATATAATAAAAGAAACCTAATTTCTATTAGGTGCTCGTGTGCATATAATAACCGCAAAAAATTTAAAATTTGGTATATTTTGATTAGTTCTTTTTCTATAAAAAGGATGTAGAGCCCCTGCATTATATCTAGACCTGACAACGTTCTGTGTCGTGTACAAACGTTTCGTGTACTTTCATGTTTTCGTGTACCAAACTTTAAACCCGAATCCAACCCAGACTTGCATTCCTATACCAATTTGGTGACACTAACCCGGAACTAATATATTCGTGTTTACCCGTTTTAGTACACCAAAGTACACAGATTATATACGAAAAAAATTAGTTGTTAAAAAATGCAATAGATAATTAAATGATGAAGTGCTCATTCACATATTTAAGAAACAATAAAATATATTTTAGTATTTACAGTTATATATATGTTATTTATAATAGGTAAAATTTACATTTAATATTTAGTATATATATGTGTATATTATATATTTTAAATAATTTAATTATTTATTTATTCCGTGTACTTTCGTCTCGTGTCGTGTACCTATATTGGAAACTCAAACCTGATACTAATTATATTGGTGTTTGTTCATGTTCGTGTACTTTCGTGTTCGTGTACCAAATTTTCGAACCCAAACACTAATTATTCGTGTCGTTTCGTACCGTATTCACGTGTCGTATACTAGTATTGTCGGGTCTAATTATATCAAACTAACTTAAATCCCGTGCGTTGCACAGGTTCCCGTTAATATTTAAAATTTTTATTTATCCTGTGATATTATAATTTTAAAATATTTATATAAATATATAATAATTATAAATTTATAATAAATATAATAGGATAACCGTGGTCGCAGTTTAGGAGGATAATTATAATATATCTAATAGTTTAACAATGTTGCAGTTCAACGAATTTATAACACTATTTTTTTAATAATATGATAAGTTGTGATTGTAATTTAGTAGAATAAGTAGACTGTGTATAGTAGTTTAATAATTTAGTAGTTTGTTGGATAAATAATACTATTTATTTATTTTTTTAATAAACAAAATTAGGGAATAATCGTTAAACCAAATTATACATATCTCAATTATTATAGTATAATATAAATTCCACCAATCAAATTGATATAAAATTATAAATTTCATGTGACCAAGAGATATGGGCGCACAATAAAAAACCCTAAAACAAATTGGCCATACTGTATTTGCTGAACTCGTGACTAATCAGTTGATGCAAACACGACATAATTTGATTAATGAAATTCGAGCCAAGCAAAAGGGAGTATCAAAGGCTAAATTTACATTCACCGATTTAATACTCCGTTTGGGAGTGTTGTTAAAAATTGATGGGTTGTAAGAAAAAATACGGGTAGAAAAAGTACATGAATTTGATGACTGTTTGATAATTTTTTTTAATTTAAAAATATTTTGAGATATAATATATAAAAATAAAGTTTTTGAAAAGTTTTGATGATAAAACTGATAGTTTTTTCCGGACAACGGTTTTTAAAATTCACCAAACACATTTTTAAACACTCTTCAGAAAAAATATGTTATTACAATCTTCAATATCAATATCAAATGAGACCTAACTCTTCATCATCCGGGTAAAATGCATACGACGGGTCGGAGAATCAAATAGTTTTGTCACCTTCAATAATTTTAATCCTAAAATTAAATTTTGAATCATCAACCGATCCAAAATTCTATCCAAATTTTTGACAACTTCAGTAGTTTGATTCAAAATATTGATCCAAATTCTCATTTATATATTATAAAACACAAATATGATATTAAAATATGTTGTAAATTTCACTAACAAATATTGCAAAATAGAGGCAAGTATATATAAAATTTAGCAAGTCCAGGCCAAGACCACAGTTAACAAAACAAAGTATGCATGTAAATAAAATTAGTAACTGAAATAACGAAGAGAAAAACGAAGATGTACCCGAAACCATAGCTTTCAAACGAGTCTGAAAAATAATGGTACGCAGATACAAAATGCCAAGAAAATACGATCACAGCTGAGTCACCAGGCCTTGCTCGGAGCCCTGGCTGTTCTTGAAGAGAATATTGCCCCCTACCTGCTGCGTTTGGGATGCGTGCAATATCTCCACCAGGATAAAACAGCTCGAAGTTGATGTTAACAGCAACAACAAAACCTCCACCTCGACCAGCACCTCCGGCGCCGGAAAATAACAGCACTTCGAACTTGTGTTTTTGTGAGAGAAATGCAGAGAGGGAGAAGAGAAGAGAATGTTGTGTGGTGTAGAAAATACATTCACTCTAGCCTCTATTTATAGGAGAGGAAAAATGAAACTGTTCCACACACTTTAATGTCTGAATTAAACTGCACCATTTAATTTAAAAAATCAAAACTGATCAGATTTTGAATTTAAATTATTTGTAACAGTTTTTTCACTTAACACCCACATTATTATCAGATTTAATTTTAATTACCAGTTACAGATCAAATTATTTGTCCAGGTTCAATGTATTTAGACTAAGCCCACTAACAAAGTGACTAAGCCCAATTCAGTATCAAACCCAGCCCAACAATTTATAATAATAATAATAATCCAGTCACCGATAAATAAATTCGAATTAAAATTAATTCTCAAATAAATAAAATCCTCGCCCATGTCGCCTCGCATACGCGAGACGCCGAGACATTCGCCTAAATCGCCCTTCGACCCGACCCGACCCGGTTCGGTGCGGTGCGTGGCGGGGCGGGGCGGCGGTGGCGCGCGCGTGTGTGTGTGCGAGAAGCACACAATAACACAATGGACCATCACACACGTTAGTAGTTGTATACTACTCATGTGGGTAATATCATATAAAGCACACAACCCCCTTTATTTATTTCAATGTGGGACAAACATTCTCAAAATTTCAAGTTTTTCCAAGCTACTTTTAACTCTCAATTCATATGGATTTCATTAAGAAAATTCTTAAAACCATACATGAAAATTTAAGTTCAAATATCATTGAACAATTTTCAATCATTAGATTTTAGGATTAACATCAAGAACATAATTAAATTAAGCTCTAAAATCCTAATTTTCTAATAATCCCCCACAAATCCATATAGAAATGCAATTAATTTCCCATCATGACTTGTTTTTTCAGAGTCGGCACCCTTCCGGGTTTGAACCCTCCTAATTCCTCTACTTTAATGGCTATCAGTTTCAGATGGAATGTTTCACCTTGAATCTTAATATGTTTAGTATAACCATATTCCATAGACGATGACAAGTCAAAGGCTATGGTGCCAATCTACGGCTTTAAGACATTAAAGGTCATGTCTCGATCCTGTTCATCGAATGCTTCAAGGATTAACCCTATCCTCTAATTGCGACCACACAATTACATTCGCTTAGTTGGGCATCTCCGGAGATATACTGCCTCTATCTCGTCAAATGACTTGACCCCATTCAGAGTTTTAACACTCTTGCTTTTCTAGCAGTGTCAGTACCTTATAGGTTTACAGGGGATAGACTCAGATACTATAGTATCATCTATGTAGCAAAGGTACTACCAATTCATCCTTACAGCTTGTTATTACCCGTAGAATACACTTCTAGGGATCTCCTCTCATGTTTATTGGGTTCCCATTATTGATGAATTATGATGGGTTGACAGTCCCATCCCCAACCTTGACTTAAGGACCACTGCAGGTTCCAGTCCTTTAGTAAGATGATCAACTATATTATTCTGAGTTCCTATGAACTCTATAGCTATGATCCTATCAGTCACTAAACCCCTTATAGACTTGAGTCTAACTTGGATGTGTCTCTTGGTTTTAGCATTATGCTTTTTACTGCTAAACTTGTCGATAGTTGTTCGACTATCACAGTGAATAGCAATAGCAGGAAGCGGTTTGCTTACTACAGGTATTGCAGACATAAGTCCGTGTAATCATTCAGCCTCCGTCCCTGTGGCATCAAGTGCACACAACTCAGCCTCAAAAGTAGACCGAGTAACTATAGCATGTCTGCTTGACTTCCAGGATATTGTTCCACCAGCCAAGGTGAACACGTATCCAGTCACTCCATTGGAACCAGACTTCTTAGCTATCCAACTTGCATCATTGTACCCTTCAAGCACACCAGGAAATCTCCTGTAGTGTAAACTAAGGTACATTGTGCCTTTTAGATATCTAAGTACTCTATCAAGAGCATCCCAATGAGTTCTGTTTGGACAGCTTGTATATCTAGCCAATTTAGACACATAATATGAAATATCTGATCTAGTACAGTTAGCAAGATACTGCAAGCTCCCAATAATCTGAGATAATCTGAGAATACCTTAACTGAGACACATGCACTCCTGAAGTATTCTTGACAAGGGCAACTTTCGAATCACAGGGTGTACTAGCGATTCTACACTGTGAATAACCATATTTCTCAAGTATAGATTTCTCTATATAATGAGATTGAGTCAAGGTTATTCCTTCAGTGGACTGAATCAGTTTGATTCCAAGAATCACACTTGCCTCACCCATATCCTTCATTTCAAAATGCCTTTTCAAGAATTCTTTAGTCTCGTTAATAATCTCAATATTGGTTCCAAACAGTAAAATGTCATCCACATATAGGCACAAAATAACACACTCATTACCTTTAACTTTAGTGTAGACACACTTATCACTTTCATTAATCTTATAACTGAAAGGCAATACAGTTTCATCAAACTTTTTATGCCAATCTTTGGGAGCTTGTTTCAAGCCATAGATGGACTTGATCAACTTACATACTTTCCTTTCATTGCCTGATACAACAAATCCCTCAGGATGATCCATATAAATCTCTTCTTCAAGTTCACCATGAAGAAAAACCATCTTTACATCCATCTGATGGATGATAAGACCATGGACTGAAGCCAATGCTATAAGCATTCGGATTGTTACCATTCTTGCAACCGGAGAGTATGTATCAAAGTAATTAATTCCTTCCTTTTGCTTAAAACCCTTAGCTACCAGACTAGCTTTGTACTTGTCTATTGAGCCGTCAGGGTTCAACTTCCTTTTAAAGACCCATTTGCACCCAATAGTAGAACACCCAGGAGGGAGATCAACCAACTCCCATGTTCCATTAGAAAAAATAGAGTCAATTTCACTCTTTACAGCGCCCTTCCAGTGCCTTGACTCAGAAGAATCCATAGCATGTTGGAAAGTTAAAGGTTCGTCCTCGATATTGTAAGTGATGAAATCACCTCCAAAATCCTTGACTACCTTTGCACGCTTACTTCTCCTTGGTTCCTCTAGTTCCTTAGGAATAGAGCTACTACTAGGTTTCGCCCCCACATTTGTCATCTTTTCCATTTGATCAGGAATAGAACTTGATGTGTGAGTAGGATATTCCTCAGAAGTCATTTCAGATATTCCAGTCTTCATAGGGTAGACATCCTCAAAGAATGTCGCATCTCGAAATTCAATTATCGTGTTTGCCACTATACCATCTATGTCATATTTTAACACTAAAAATCTCATAGTTGTAGTGGTTTCAAGATAGCCCATAAAGATACAGTCAACAGTCTTTGGACCTAGTTTCTTTCTCTTGTGTTCAGGAACAAGCACCTTAGCAAGGCACCCCCACACACGAAGATAATTAAGATTAGTCATCCTGCCTTTCCATAACTCCAAGGGTGTTTTATCCATGTGTTTCAGAGGGACTCTATTCAAAATATGGCAAGCCATATTTAGAGCCTCTCCCCACATGTATTTAGGAAACCCAGAGTTAATAAGCATACTATTAATCATATCTTTAAATGTTCTATTCTTTCTCTCAACAACCCCATTAGACTCAGGTGTGTATGGTGGAGTAACTTCATGAACTATACCATTATTTGCACAAAATTCATTAAAAGCATTACTCGTATACTCACCACCTCTATCAGATCTCAACCTTTTAAGTAACTTACTAGTTTGTTTTTCTACTTCAGTTTTATATATAATGAATTTACTAAGTGCTTCATCCTTATGTCTGAGTAAATAAACATAACAATATCTACTACTATCATCTATAAGGTTTCCTTATTTGTTTAGCAGACACACATACTTGACATTTAGAATTCTTTTCTATGGTATGTTTTGGTATCAACTCTAAGTTCATCATGTTCTTAAGAGCACCAAAGTTTAAATGACCTAGTCTAGCATGCCATATATTCGAGGATTCAATACAGTTAACAGAAGGAATAACATTATTATTCAAATTTCCCAAAACGGGATCCGCATTAATAACAAATAAACCATTTGACAAGTAACCCTTGCCAAAGAATGTAACAGTGTGAATAAGAATTACTTTATTACATTTGAAAGAAATTTCAAAACCACTAGAAACTAAACAGCTTCCACTTCAGATCCACGTTTCCAACTCCATGTACTTGAGCAACACTAGCATTCCCCATCTTCACAGTCAGGCTATGACTCTGTTGATAAGATACAAATAAACTAATATCAGCACAAATATGTACATTAGCTCCAGTATCTATCAACCATTCATTTGACAGATAGGTAGAAAATATCATAGGGTTGTAGGATACATACCGGTCAACATCGGTTTGAGAAGTCGTAGCCTCAGCAATGACCATGTTCACTACAGGCCCACTTGCGGTTCCAAGCACAACATTCGCTTGCGCTACCTTGGTTTTTTTCGCTTTCTTCGTAGGGCAGTCCTTACTCCAGTGCCCAACCTGCCCACAAGACCAGAATGGTTTGTTTGCCTTGGGTTTCTTGGCCTTATCCTTGTCACTCTTAGGTTTATTACTATAAGCTTTCTTAGCAAGAGCCTTCCTCTTCTGTCCTACAGCTGCCATGTTTACCTTCGAGGTACCGTGTTCGGTTGGCATCACATGTCCCTGTTTGGACTTATGTTGTTCTTGCACCGAGATGTCCAGCATAAGATTAGTCCAGGTGATCTCTACTTTCTGTCTTTTCAGGGAGAGAGAGAACTCTTCCCAAGACTTTGGGAGCTTTTCAATCACATTCATCACCTTAAACTTCTCCGGGAGGTTCATTCCAGAATCCTTCAAAGCATGCACTATCATCTCGAACTCATGCACCTGCTCAGTCATGGACTTATTGTCCACCAGCTTAAACTCGAGGAACCTTTCCACAGAATACTTTTCTAGACCTTGCGAGTCAGTATTATGTGTCTGGTCCAGCTTCTCCCATAAGAGTTTTGCGGAGTAGGCATCAGAAGAATAGACATCAAACAAAGTGTTTGTTAGTGCCACCAGAATGGCCGCCCTAGCCACTCCATCCTTCTCAGCCCACTTCGCAAAAACCTTAACTGTGTCAGCCTTCTCTTGATCCACTACTGGTTTCTCATATTCCACAACCGGCCACCGACCCTTTATAGTCAGCCACAACTTCATCCTTTTCTGTCAGCGAGAAAAGCCAATGCCACCGTTGAATTTCTCCGGTAAACCGGTTAGTTCAACAGCTTGTGGGAAACTATAGGTGGTCCAATCAATGGCCCCAACAGTTGCACCCGAACCGCTACCACCACCAACGATAACCTCACTTTCGTTAACCATTATGCTAAATTCTAAATAACTATTATTCTCTTCAAGAATGTTGTAAATTTCACTAACAAATATTGCAACATAGAGGCAAGTATATATAAAATTTAGCAAGTCCAGGCCAAGACCACAGTTAACAAAACAAAGCATGCATGTAAACAAAATTAGTAACTGAAATAACGAAGAGAAAAATGAAGATGTATCCGAAACCATAGCTTTCAAACGTGTCTGAAAAATAATGGTACACAGATACAAAATGCCAAGAAAATATGATCACAGCTGAGTCACCAGGCCTTGCTCGAAGCCCTGACTGTTCTTGAAGAGAATATTGTCCTTACCTGCTGCGTTTGGGATGCGTGCAATATCTCCACCAGGATAAAACAACTCGGAGTTTATGTTAACAGCAACAACAAAACCTCCACCTCGACCAGCACCTCCGGCGCCGGAAAATAACAGCACTTCGAACTTGTGTTTTTGTGAGAGAAATGCAGAGAGGGAGAAGAGAAGAGAATGTTGTGTGGTGTAAAAAATACATTCACTCTAGCCTCTATTTATAGGAGAGGAAAAATGAAACTGTTCCACACACTTTAATGTCTGAATTACACTGCACCATTTAATTTAAAAAATCAAAACTGATCAGATTTTGAATTTAAATTATTTATAACAGTTTTTTCACATAACACCCACATTATTATCAGATTTAATTTTAATTATCAGTTACAGATCAGATTATTTGTCCAGGTTCAATGTATTTAGACTAAGCCCACTAACAAAGTGACTAAGCCCAATTTAGTATCAAACTCAGCCCAACAATTTATTATAATAATAATAATAATCCAGTCACCGATAAATAAATTTGAATTAAAATTAATTCTCAAATAAATAAAATCCTCGCCCAGGTCGCCTCGCGTACGCGAGACGCCGAGACATTCGCCCAAATCGCCCTTCGACCCGACCCGGTCAGGTGCGGTGCGTGGCATGGCGGGGCGGCGGCGCGCGCGAAGCACACAACAACACAATGGACTATCACACACCTTAGTAGTGGTACACTACTCATGTGGGTAATACCATATAAAGCACACAACCCCCTTTATTTATTTCTAATATTCCCAGTGGACTAACAATGAGATTTACATAAGGGGGGGTTGAATGTAAATCTCAAAACTTTTTCAAGTTTTGAGCAGTTTCTAAGGCTAAGTGTTTTAGTGAGCAAATGTGTGTGAATTGCTTGAAGCTAATACAGACAGATATATATTCAAACATAAATGTAAAGAACACAAAGAACTTAAAAACTTTTCTAGTGGATTTGTTGTTCCACCAGAGATGTGTTATTTCAGAAAATCTGTGTAACAAAAATTAAATCACAGTTGCGTCCTAGTACAAACTAGATGATTTTCTCTCTGGATTTTTCTAAATAGCTCTGGAAAATTCACCATCTAATTACTAGCTGCTACTTGGTTTATATATCACCAAGTTTACAAGTGAAGACAAAACTGTAAAATACAATTAAAAGATTCTTCACATGTTTCTTCTTCATTTCTATATCCAATGCAATTTAGGTTTAGCTGTGAATCTTTGAATACTTCCTTGTTTGCACCAGAATGGAAATGCTGCATTTTCTTGATTCCTCCTAGAGGCTGTCACATTTCAGTTTGTCTCTGTCAACCCATGTGCCTCTGTCAGCTTATGAATTGTCACTATCAACTACTATTGAACTAAGCATCCGTTGAAGCTTTCATCCGTTGATGACTTTATCCGTTGAAGCTTTATCCGTTGATGCATTAGCAGTTGAAACTTTATCCGTTGAAGCACTCATCCATTGATGGATGTTATCCGTTGAAGCTTTAGAGACATCCGTTGAAGCTTTGTTTCTCATTCGTTGAAGGCCTTTAATATCAGTTGATACTACTTCACTTATAGAAAATTACAAGGCATGAAATATTTACAATTAGCCCTCCTATTTGCATATCCACTAGTAGTCAACATGACTGATAATTTCCCACAACATCTAAGAATTACAACTTAAATACAGAGAATGAAATGTGCTACTATACTAAATTTATTTCTAAGTAAAGCTACTCCTTCAACGGATAGCCAAAATGGTCTTATCCGTTGAGGCTAATAACACTAGATTTCTACTTAAGTGTTTTGTTTAACTTATCATCAAACTAATACACATGTTCCTAACAATCTCCCCCCTATTTATGTCTACTAGAACTGTAGGCATAAATTTGGGTTTAACTTGATGATAATAAAACACTTATCAAACATATGAACTGAAATAAAGTAAAAATTCAAAAGTGCTGCAAAAGTGTGCATACTGAGATAGAATTGAAGAATTACATTGTTTCCAAGGGTGCTCCTTTAGCCTGAGTAGATTAATTTCTTTTCCTTTAATCCCTTGATTTCTTCCCTAGCCTCCTGTCATTCTCCTCTATTTGGAGTTGGAGTTGTCTGTAGAATTCAGCTTCATCTTCTTCATTGATGTCCAACTTAAATTGCATATCCTTGAGAGTTTCATTACTGGCAATCTTCAGCTGATTTTCAAGTCTGAAAAATCTTCTGACTCCTTTATTGTCTCTGAAATCTATCAACCAATGAGGTGATTTATGAACTGTAATTCCTCTCTCTAGGATGAGTAATGTTCTAGGCAAGGCATTGGGCTCCCACCAAGTTTTCCTTATGCTGGCAATCTTGTTGAGAATCTCAGTTTTGGCAGTCCTGGTAAAGCCAAAATCCCTTTTTATAGCTGAGTAGACTCTAACCAAGGTAGAATAGCCTTCATTCAGAATTCTGTAAAGAGGCCAAGTCCTTTCCCCACTTCCTTTGTATTTGAACACTAGTCTTTCTGGAAGCTGTCTGTAGGCATCTATTCCCCTTACTTCCTCCAGCTCATCCAGATAGAGCTCAATGTCTATAAATTCCTTTATGTCACAAATGTGAACATAATCATCATTTGAGGCTTGTGGCTTAGGCTTAGGCTTCTGAGTGAATTTGATTAAGATTAGATGAGGTGTTGATTTGATTTTTCCTTTCTGTTTCTTTGATGGTGGAGAAGTGGTTAAGAAAGTGGGCAATTTGATGGTGTCCCAATCAATTGGTTCCTCCTTAGGAGTGATTGTTTCACCATGGATGTTTATGAAGGGATCAGGCATAATGGGTTCAGGAATAGAAGGTAGTGGTTTGGATTTTGATTGGGTTTCTTCAGTTTCATCTACAGTCTTCCTTTTTGCATTGGCCTTCTTTCTGTTCCCTTTCTGCCATTCCTTTCTTTCCTTACTTATTTCTTCCACATCATCACTAAGCATGTTCCCCATACCTACATCTTCACCCTTGTCTTCAATTTCTTTCTTTTCTTTAGCTTGACTTGACTTTAGCTGTTTTTCAAGCTTTGCTTGTGCTCTTTTGTCAGCCTTTAGCTTTTTAGCTTCTTCCTTCAACCTTCTGGCTTCTTCCCTCTTGGCTATTGAGAATTTGGGATGTCCTTGTATCACACAGATAATTTTTCCCTCTCTAAAGATAATAGTCATGTTCATTCTTTCAACCACATCCTTGGTCTCCTTGTGCTTCATGATATTACCACCCAGAATCTTGTCTTCATCAGGCTTTGGAAGAGGAAAGTCCACTTCTTTCAACTTGGCCAGCCTCTTGTCAGCATCAGATTCTCTCCTCAATCTCAGTAACAAATCTTGCATTGTACCATAAGGCATGACTGAATCCAACTTCTCAGAATTATAGGATTTCAGATCAGCAATATCCTTTTTGAGTTCATCCACACTCAAATTTTGTCTGATGTGCTGTAACTGCAAAAGATGCAGAGAGTCTAGATGAGCTTGAAGAATATCCTTGGTACCAGCATCTGTAGTCTCCTGAAGGGCCTTTTGAATAGCCATAACTTGCTTGACCAAAGCTACACCAAACTGTCCTGGTGTAGATTTCTTTGTCCATGCCCATTCAGGTAAATCTGGAACAGAACTTGGGCCTGCATCTCCCCCTAAGTTCATGCTCCTATCCAAAGAAATAGAGTCATCATCATTAGAATTTACTTCAAATTCTTCAGATGGCTCACCAGCTTGAGAAGGCATCCTATTAACAGCAGCTTTATCTCTTTGAAGAGATTCTGAAGTGTGCACTATGTTCAAAGTCTGCTCTGCCTCCACATTGCCCTGAGCAGCCAACAGTTGATAGGCTGAAACAGGATGAGTAAAAGTGTCAGCATCCAAGGAAATGTTATCAATTTCAGCTTTGTAATGTTGCTGAAATTGTCTTTCCTTTTCAGCATCATCCACAATCATTGACTCACTAGCAATGGCTGGATCCACCCTTATAGCTTCTGTACCTGCGTTTCTCTCATTTTCTCTATATTCTTGCATCAGGGGCTCCCCCTGGCTCACACACACCCTCACACCCTCACCCTCACCTACTAAGGTGGCACTCCCCTCACTCACTTTTGCCATGCTGGAAGAAATATCATGCATATTTTGACTCTCAACCTCTCCTTTTACCTGGGAGCAACCCAGCCTCTCACTCAAATTATCACTCCCTTCCCTCAATCCTAGAAGTGATTGTACAGTAACCATGTCTTCTACACTTGGAATTGATTCAGTTATATGTGTAGAGACCATCAACAAATAGGGAGTATCTGTTAAAGTGGAAACTGATGATATCAACGGATAACTGCTGTTAAGCTTATCCGTCGAAGAACAACCACTTGTCAACGGATGAGAGATATCCGTTGAAGAGGGAAAAGATGTAGATTTTGAAAGTGACATAATTGTTGAATCTGTGTGAATTGATTTTAAGTGAGGTAACACAGATTCTTCAACTAAGTCTGAAAGAATTGGCTGATGATCCAACCAATCATCTAAAAGATGATGATCACCAGGATTTGAGTGGGGCTCCTCCCTTAGTTTTAAAGAGGGAGAATCAGGAATTGATGTGAATATCATATCCACATCCAGAGATGGTGATGGAGAATTTGGTGATTGATGTGTGTCTATTATGAGAGAATGGGGTTGTGACTCCACATTTGCTGGAGCCACATCAAGCTGAATTTGAGAAGGCAAAGATACAGGTGGATGTATCTGTGCAGTGTGTGCCCCCTGTGTTGAAACTAGGGTTTTAGCCTTCTTTCTTCTTGAAAAGGCTTTGATAGGTGAATGTGTGGCTTCAGTGTCCCTCCCTCTTTTGTTCTGTGTCCCTGGTTGGGGACTATTTTCAATAGCTGCATCCTTTTGGGAGGATGCAACTAGGGATATGTTTGACTCCTTTTGAACCACCACAGTCTTTTGAGAAACTGTGGCTTGGATGGCTAGGGTACCACTCACCTCTCCCACCTTATCCTGGGGGGTTTCTTGATGTTCACCCCTCCCCTCACCACTCACACCCTGTTCACTCCCTTCAGGGTTTATGGTAGTTGTTACAACTGTTATCTTTTGAGAAACAACAGAGGTGGTTTTTTTTGACTTATGTTTTGGAATTTTTGGTTTGGTGGCTTTGATAGGAATCCGTTGGGACAAAGACACAGATTCCATTGACACACTAGAAGGCAAAGAAATAATGGGGTTGGAAGAGGTAGGAGTTGCAGAAGTATTTACCTCACTTACCTGAGGTGCATTCATTATTGGTAAATATACCAATGACACTGGCTGTTGAGGTTAATTCTCAAAAGGTCTGCAAGGACCCTTTTCTCTTGTGCCCAACATTTGAGTTTATTGCTCTCATTAGTTATGACCAAACCTTCAGCAACATGGTTAGCCAATAACATAAAGAATCTAGCATAGTAGATGTTATGAGGTCTATTAGCTTTGTTACCTAACCTGGAACCTAATTCTAGCATGACATAGTTGCTAAAATTAAAGTACCTATAAGAAACTACCATATAGAGCATATTAACAAGAGATGAAGTTATGGAATCAAAATTGCTAATCTTCCCAGAGAAAACCTTGATAAAGGCATCTCCAAGAAAACTCCATTATTTCCTAAGGCCCTTCCTTATAATGCTCCCTAAACTAGGAGAATCAAAAGAATAGCCTATGGAATCTAACATAGCAGATACATCATTATCAGTGTGTGGTGTCATGGCATTATTCTCAGGTAGCTTAAAGCAAGACTGTATATCATCACAGTTAATACAGTAATCCTTACCTTTCAGAGAGAAAGCAATGGTCATAACTATGGAATTGAACTCTGCAGTTGTCCAAATCTCCTCAATTACCTCACAATAGATAGTTGGGGCTTCCAGCATTGCATAGCTTAGTTTACAGTTCTTGATGAAGTCCATCATCTTGTGATAATCTGAGTGGGCTTCATTATTTTCCACCAAAGCTACGAAATTGTTCTTTTCATAAACAAAGCCAGACTGAGACATAATCTTGACTACTGGTGCCATTGTTGTGAGTAGAGGTTGCAGAGAAAAGATTTAGAGTTTTGGGAGAGAAAGAGAGTAAAAATTGCAATAAAGCGTAAAGTGAAAATAAGAATTCAATGGGCTTTTATACTTTCTCGAATTAAAACATAAATAAAATGATTAAATGATACTTTTAAGTAAATTACAGCCGTTTGAGAACAAAGAAAACTATAAAAATTCTGAAAACTGCCTTTAATACAAATACATACAACTGTGTATATATGTATCAACAATTAAGTAAACGAATCAACGGATGTGACTCACTTAAAGTAACTGATGTGACACTTCAATGGATGAGGTAAATAGTTATTCGTTGAAGATTAACACTGTTTTTATCCGTTGAAGGATAAAATTACCAGAAATGTATTTGTCTTTCAACGGATAATGAACATCCGTTGATAGAACAATTTTGGCTTTCAACGGATAAGGAATATCCATTGATAGAATAAACTTTACTTAAAGCCAAATTTGTTCTTGCCACAAATTCATTTCAGGCTTCAAAGCAGATTATAATGAGGACATGAGTTTATGAATAATTAAGCATACCTAGCTCACTTACTAATCTATTGAATGTTGATTCATCAAGTGGCTTGGAAAATATGTCTGCAATCTGCTTTTCACTTGTAACAAAATGAAGTTCCACTGTACCTTTCATCACATGTTCCCTTATGAAGTGGTACTTGATGTCAATTTGCTTGGTTCTTGAGTGCTGCACTGGATTTTCAGTAATGGCAATGACACTTGTGTTGTCACAGAATATAGGAATTTTGTCAACAGTTAGTCCATAGTCAAATAGTTGATTCCTCATCCACAGTATCTGTGCACAACAACTACCAGCAGCAATATACTCAGCTTCAGCTGTTGATGTTGAAACAGAATTTTGCTTCTTGCTGAACCATAACACAAGCTTATTCCCTAGAAATTGACAGGTGCCAGTTGTACTTTTCCTGTCTATTTTGCAACATGCATAATCTGCATCTGAGTAGCCAATTAGATCAAAACCAGACTCTCTAGGGTACCAAATTCCTAGATTTGGAGTACCTTTGAGATATCTGAAAATCCTTTTAATAGCCACTAAGTGAGACTCTTTAGGGTCAGCTTGAAATCTAGCACAGAGACATGTAGAAAACATTATATCAGGTCTACTAACAGTTAAATATAAAAGTGAGCCAACCATGCCTCTATAACTTGAAATGTCTACAGACTTTTCAGCCTTGTTTAATTCAAGCTTGGTGGCAGTGGCCATGGGAGTTTTTGCAGATGAACAATCCATTAAGTCAAACTTCTTTAAAAGATCGTAAATATATTTAGTTTGAGTAATGAAAATTCCACCACTAACTTGTTTAACTTGTAAACCAAGAAAATAAGTTAGCTCTCCCATCATGCTCATTTCATATTTACTTTGCATTAACTTAGCAAACTTTTTACAAAGCTTATCATCTGTAGAACCAAATATAATATCATCTACATAAATTTGAACAAGTATTGTAGAGCCATTAACATTTCTAAAGAAAAGAGTTTTGTCAACAGTACCTCTTGTGAAGTGATTATCTAGAAGAAATTTTCACAAAGTCTCATACCAGGATTTAAGTGCTTGCTTTAGTCCATAGAGTGCTTTCAACAGATAATACACATAGTCTGGAAAATTTGGATCTTCAAATCCTGGAGGTTGGCTTACATAAACTTTTTCCTCCAATTCCCCATTCAGAAATGCACTCTTGACATCCATTTGATAGACCTTGAAATTGGCATGGGCTGCATAGGCTAGAAAGATTCTGATGGCTTCAAGTCTGGCAACTGGAGCAAATGTCTCATCAAAATCTATTTCCTCTTGTTGAGAATAGCCTTTAGCAACCAATCTGGCTTTATTCCTTATGACAATGCCATTTTCATCCATCTTATTTCTGAATACCCATTTTGTGTCAATAGGACTCTTGTTCTTTAGCTTGGGTACCGGCTTCCATACTTTGTTCCTTTCAAATTGGTTTAGCTCCTCTTGCATTGCTAAAATCCAATCTGGATCCAATAGAGTTTCTTCCACTCTCTTAGGTTCCTCCTGTGATAGAAAGCTACTATACAGACATTCATCTTGAGTAGCCCTTCTAGTTTGCACTTTAGATGTAGCATCACCAATGATCAGTTCAAAAGGGTGATTCTTGGTCCATTTCCTTTGAGGTGGTAGATTAGCTCTAGATGAGGTTGCCTCAGTATTTTCATGATGTGAGATAGAATGTTGATTGGTTGAAACTCCCCCTGAGTTGCTGATCCTTTGAAAGGAATTGGGAGTTCTATCAACTGATGGAGTGAAATGATTATCCGTTGACAGACTGTGATCAATGGATGCTTCATTATGAACTTCAATGGATGATGCACTTTGTCTTTCAACGGATGTTGCATTGCTTATATCAACGGAAGCTGAATTATGACTTTCAACAGATGCAACATTCTGTGCATTATCCAAAGGCAGATTTTGAATTCTTTTCGAGGTGCCTTCTCCATCATTCTCATCTTCACTATCATCATAATATATTTCAATGTTGTCAAATTTGAGTCTTTCATGATGTCCCTCATCTGTTAGTCCATCAATCTTTTTATCATCAAACACAACATGCACAGATTCCATAACAATGCTGGTTCTTAGATTGTAGACTCTATATGATTATCCAGCAGAATAACCAACAAATATTCCTTCATCAGCCTTTGCATCAAACTTCCCTTTGTGATCAGGTTGATTCCTTAGAATGTAGCATTTGCAACCGAAGACATGCAGAAAGTTTAAAGTTGGTTTTCTTCTCTTGAACAATTGATAGGGAGTCATGCCTTTTGCCTGATTAATTAGAGAAATGTTCTGAGTGTAACATGCACAGTTAACAGCCTCAGCCCAAAAGTATGTTGGGAGTTTTGACTCTTCAAGCATTATTCTTGTAGCTTCAATTAGTGATCTGTTCTTCCTTTCTACCACACCATTTTGTTGTGGAGTCCTTGGAGTTGAGAACTCATGCATGATCCCATTTTCTTCACAGAACAACTTCATGGTTGTATTCTTGAACTCAGTTCCATTGTCACTCCTGATATTCCTTACTTTGAAATCTGGATGATTGTTGACTTGCTTGATATGATTGATAATGATTTCACTAGCTTCATCCTTTGATCCAAGGAAATAAGCCCATGAAAACTTTGAGAAATCATCTACAATCACTAGGAAATATCTTTTCCTTGAAATTGACAATACATTGACTGGTCCAAAAAGATCCATGTGTAGCAGTTGTAATGATTCATCAATTGCTGATTCAAGCTTCTTACTGAATGATGCTTTCTTTTGCTTTCCTTTCTGACAAGCATCATACAGTCCATCCCTTGTGAATTCCACTAGAGGGATTCCTCTAACTAAGTGTTATTTCTTAGAGAACTAACAATGAGATTTACAGAAGGGGGGTTGAATGTAAATCTCAAAACTTTTTCAAGTTTTGAGCAGTTTATAAAGACTGTGTGTTCAAGATGAACAAGTGTGTGAATTGCTTTAAGCTGATACAGACAGATTTATATTCAAACACAAATGTAAAGAACACAATAAACCTTTAAAAACTTTTCTGGTGGATTTGTTGTTCCACCAGAGATGGTATTTCAGAAATTCTGTGATCTAAGAATTTGATCACAGCTGCATCCTAGTACAAACTAGATAATTTTTCTCTCAAGATTTTTCTAAATAGCTCTGGAAAAATTCTCATATAATTACTAGCTACTACTTGGTTTATATATTACCAAGTTTACAAGTGAAGACAAGGATATATAAAATAATAAAGTAAGATCTCCACTTGTTTCTTCTCCAGTTCACTCCAGTACTTTGTTGACTTAAAGTCTCTTTATACTAGAGTAGAACGGCTGCTTTTTCTGATGTTCCTGAAATTAGGCTGCCACATTTCAGTTATCTCTGTTCACCCACGTGCCTTTGTTTGTAGGTACAACTACCACTTATCAACGGTTAATCAACAGAACATCCGTTGAAGCTTTCATCCGTTGATGCACTCATCCATTGAAGGATGTTATCCGTTGAAGCTTTAGAGACATCCGTTGAAGCTTAGCTTCTCATCCGTTGAAGGTCTTTAAGTCATCCGTTGATACCATTTCATTTATACAAAATTACAAGGCATGAAATATTTACAATTGGCCTTCCTATCTGCATATCTTCTAGTAGTCAACATGACTCATAGTTTCTCTCAACTTCTAAGAATTACATCTTAAATACAGAGACTGAAATATGCTACAACACTAGACTTATTTCTAAGTAAAGCTACACCATCAACGGATAGCCAAAGTGGTCTTATCCGTTGAGGCTACAGACACTGAATTTCTACTTAAGTGTTTTGTTAAACATATCATCAAACTAATGCACATATATTCCTAACAATCTCCCCCTATTTATGTCTATAAGAATTGTAGGCATAAATTCAGGGTTAACTTGATGATAACAAAACACTTAACAGATATATGAATTGAAACTAAGTAGAAATTTGAAAATGCTGCAAAAATGTATGTACTAGGAGGAAATTGAAGATTTACAGTATTTCCAAGGAGACTCCTTTAGCCTGAGCAAATCATCTTTTTCTTCTTTATTCCCTGGTTTTCTTTCCTAGCCCTTTGTCATTTTCCTCAATTTGGAGTTGGAGTTGTCTGAAGAATTCAGCTTCATCTTCAACACTGATATCCAACTTAGATTGCATTTCCTTGAGAGTTTCATTGCTGGCAATCTTGAGTTGGTCTTCAAGTCTGAAAAATCTTCTGACTCCTTTATCATCTCTAAATTCCATCAACCAATGAGGTGATTTGTAAATTGTAATTCCCCTTTCTTGAATGAGTAAAGTCCTGGGTAAAGCATTGGGCTCCTTCCAAGTTTTCCTTATATTGGCAATCTTGTTGAGAATTTCAGTCTTGGCAGTTCTGGTAAAGCCAGAATCCTTTTGTATAGCTGAAAAGACTCTAATCAAGGTAGAGTAGCCTTCATTCAGAATCCTTTGGAGAGGCCATGTTCTTTCCCCAGCTCCTTTGTATCTGAACACTAATCTCTCTGGTAGTTGTCTGTAAGCAGCTATTCCTCTTACATCCTCCAGCTCATCCAGATAGAGTTCAATGTCTGAAATTTCTTTTATGTCACAGATGTGAACATAATCATCTTTAGAAATGGATGGCTTAGGCTTAGGCTTTTGTTTTTGAGTGAATTTCTTAGAGGTTATGGGAGGTGTAGATTTGGGTTTTCTTTTCTGTTTCTTTGGTAGTGGAAGAGTGGTTAGAAAGGTAGGCAATTTGATGGTGTCCCAATCAATAGGTTCCTCTTTTGGAATGATTGGTTCACCATGGATGTTTATAGTGGGATTAGCAACAAGAGGTTCAGGTATGGAAGGTAGTGGTTTAGATATAGATTTGGTTACTTCAGTATTATCTTCACTTCTTCTATGTGCCTTGGCCTTTCTTCTGTTTCCCTTCTGCCATTCCTCTCTTTCTTCCATACTCTCACCAAATATACTCCCAAAAACCTCATCTAGGTTTGCAATCTTGTCTTCACCCCTGACTTCAATTCCTTTCTCTTCTTCAACTTGACTTGACTTTAGCTGTTGTTCAAGCTTTGCTTGTGCTCTTTTGTCAGCCTTTAGTTGCTTGACTTCTTCCTTCTTGGCTATTGAGAATTTGGGATGTCCTTGCATCACACATATGCTCTTTCCCTCTCTAGAGATAATAGCCCTATTTCTCCTTACAGCCTCATCCATGGTCTCTTTGAGATAAGCAATACTCCTACCTAAAAGCTTGTTCTCATCAGCTTTTGGAGGAGGAAAGTCCACTTCTTTTAAAGGATTCTTTGTAGAGTCCTTATTGGATCTTTTATTGGGCTTGAGAATTATAGCTTGTAGTTCTTTGGAAGAAGCTTCTCCATCCTTATGTCTCCCTACTGGCTTGAGCTCCATGTTGATTGGTTCAATCTTTGTGCTATATTTCACAGATGTTGATTTATCTTGTGTAGAGCCAAACAACAGTTGCAACCTTTCATCAATTCTCCTCCTTTGCTCTTTCACTTGAATTTCAGCTGCTGCTAGCTGAATCAAATCAATTCCATCAGGCTTTCCTTTGATTTGAATGATTGGAGAAGTAGTGATGGCAGGAACTAGCACTTTAGATATTTTGATTTTTGTAGATGGCTCTCCTTCCCCTTCCCTTTTACTCTCCCCCTTTTTGTTATCATCAAGGAGAGGGGTCAAGCCTTGTGCTTTTGCCAGCTGCATTAGGAGACTGGTTTGAGATTGTTGGTTGTGAAGAATGGTGGCCACAGAATCTTCAATAACTTGAACTCTGTCTTCCAACTTGGCCAGCCTTTTCTCAGTAACTGATTCCTTTTTCAATCTCAAAACCAAGTCCTGCAATGTACCATAGGGCATGACTGAATCCAATTTTTCAGAACTGTAGGATTTCAAGTCAGCAATATCCTTCCTGAGATCATCCATACTCAGATTCTGCTTTACTTGCTGCAACTTCATGAGATGCAGTGAGTCCAGGTGAGCTTGAAGGATAGCCTTGATACTTGCATGTGAAGTGTTCTGAATGGCCTGTTGAATAGTGTTGATTTGTTTGACTAAGGAGACATTGAATTCCCCTGATCTATACTCCTTTGTCAAAGCCCATTCAGGTAGATTTGGAATTGAACTAGGGCCTTCATCTCCCCCTAAGTTCATGCTTCCATCAAAGGAAACAGAGTCATCATCATCAGAATTTACTCCAAATTCCTCAGATGGCTCACCAGCTGTAGAAGGCATCTTGTTAATAGCAGCTTTATCCCTTTGAAGAGATTCTGTTGTGTGTACTAGATGTAGTGTCTTTTCTGCCTCCTCATTGCCCTGAGCAGCCAACATTTGATAGGCTGACACAGGATGAGTAAAAGTGTCAGCATCCAAGGAAATGTTATCAATTACAGCTTTATAATGTTGCTGAAATTGTCTTTCCTTTTCAGCATCATCCACAATCATTGACTCACTAGCAATGGCTGGTTCCACCCTTATATCTACTGTACCTGCCTTTCTCTCTTTTTCTCTATTTTCTTGCATCAGGGGCTCCCCCTGGCTCACACAACTCACTCCCTCACCTTCACCTACTAAGGTGGTACTCCTCTCACTTACTTTTGCCATGCTGGAAGAAATAGCATGCATTTTTGAGCTCTCAATCTCTCCTTTTGCCTGGGAGCAACCCAGCCTCTCACTCAAATTTTCACTCCCTTCCCTCAATCCTAAGAGTGATTGCACAGTATTCATGTCTTCTTCACTTGGAATTGATTCAGTTATGTGTGGAGAGACTATCAACGGATGTGGAATATCCGTTGAAGGTGAAACTGATGTTATCAACGGATAACTGCTGTTAAGCTTATCCGTTGAAGAGCAACCACTTGTCAACGGATGAGTGATATCCGTTGAAGAAGGAAAAGAAGTTGAAATTGAAAGTGATATAACTGTTGAATCTGTGTAGATTGATTTGAGATGTGGTGACACAGATCCTTCAATTATATCTGAAAGAATTTGCGGGTGATCCAACAAATCATCTAAGAGATGATGATCACTTATATTTGAGTGGGGCTCCTCCCTGAGTTGTAAAGAGGGAGAATCAGGAATTGATGGGAATAACATATCCACATCCAGAGATGGTGATGAAGTGTTTGGTCATTGATGTGTGATTATTGTGAGAGAATGGGGCTGTGACTCCACATTTATTGGAGCCACATCAAACTGAGTTTGAGAAGGCATAGATACAGATGGATGTATCTGTGCAGTGTGTGCACCCTGTGTAGAAGATTGGGTTCTAGCCTTCTTTCTTCTAATAAAAGCTTTTGTTGGTGAGTGTTTGGCTTCAGTGTCCCTCCCTCGTTTGTTATGTGTTCCTGGTTGGGAACTATTTTCAATAGTAACATCCTTTTGGGAGGATGCAACTAGGGATGTGCTAGATACCTTTTCAACCACCACAGCTTTTTGAGAAACTGTGGCTTGGCTAGCTTGGGAAGCACTTAACTCTCCTTCCTTATCCTGGGGGTTTCTTTGATGTTCACCCCTCCCCTCACCACTCACACCCTGTTCACTCCCCTCAGGGTTAATGGTTGGTGTTACAACTGTTGTCTTTTGAGAAACAACAGAGGTGGTTTTCTTTGTCTTTGATTTTGAAAGTTTAGTTTTGGTGACCTTGGTAGAAACCTGTTGGGGCATTGTCACAGATTTCATGGCCACACTAGAAGATAAAGAAATAGAGGGGTTGGAAGAAGTAGGAGTTGTAGAAGCAATTACCTCACCTACCTGAGGTGCATTCATGATTGGTAAATATACCAATGGCACACTGCTGTTGAGATCCATTCTCAATAAATCTGCAAGAACTCTTTTCTCTTGTGCCCAACACTTGAGTTTATTATTCTCATTAATTATGACCAAACCTTCAGCAACATGGTTAGCCAATAACATAAAGAATCTAGCATAATAGATGTTATTAGGTCTATTAGCTTTGTTACCTAATCTAGTACCCAATTCTAGCATCACATAGTTGCTAAGGTTAAAATACCTATCAGAAACAAGCATATAGAGCATATTAACAAGAGATGAAGTTATGGCATCAAAATTACTAATTTTCCCAGAGAAAACCTTTATAAAGGCATCCCCAAGAAAACTCCATTCTTTCCTAAGGCCTTTTCTTCTAATACTCCCTAAACTAGCAGAGTTAAGAGAATAACCTATGGAATCTAACATGCTGGATACATCATTATCAGTGTGTGGTGTCATGGCATTGTTTTCAGGTAATTTAAAACATGCTTGTAAATCATCACAGTTAATACAGTGATTTTTACCTTTGAGAGTGAAGGAGATAGTCATATCTATGGAGTTGAACTCAGCAGTTGTCCAAATCTCCTCAACTACTTCACAGTAAATCGTTGGGGCTTCCAGCATTGCATAGCTAAGTTTACAGTTTTTGATGAAGTCCGTCATTTTGTGATAGTCTGAATGGGCTTCATTCTTTTCTACCAAAGCTATGAAATTGTTCTTCTCATAGATGAACCCAGATTGAGACATAATTTTCACGACTGGTGCCATTGTTGTGAGTAGAAATTGCAGAGAATAACTTGAAGGTTTTGCAGAGAGAAAATGGTAAATGCTTGAAATTTTAAGAAAGCGTAAAGTAAAAATGAAAAATCAGAAGGGCTTATATGCTTTCAAAAAAAAATTAGTAAAAGATTAATCAATAAGTATATGTTAGTGAATTTCAGCCGTTTAAGAATAAACTGTAAGTATTCTAACAACTACCTTTAAAACCAATACATACAGATGTATGTATGAGTATCAACGGTTAAGAAAATAGAATCAACGGCTGTGAAACACCTGAATCGACTGATGTGACATTTCAACGGATAAGGCAAATTGTCATCCGTTGAAAGGTACTTCAGTTTTATCCGTTGACGGATAAAAATTCCAGAAATGTATTTGTCTTTCAACGGATAATGAATATCCGTTGATAGAGCAATTTTGACTTTCAACGGATAGGAAACATCCGTTGATGGTATAAACTTTGTTAAAAGTCAAATTTGTTCTAGCAACTAATATATTTCAGGCTTCAATTCAAATTGCAATAAGGACATGAATTTTAAGAGTAATTAAGCATACCTAGCTCACTTACTAATCTTGTGAATGTTGATTCATCAAGTGGCTTGGTAAATATGTCTGCAATTTGTTGTTCACTTGGAACAAAATGTAGTTCCACTGTACCATTCATGACATGCTCCCTAATGAAGTGGTACTTGATATCAATGTGCTTGGTTCTTGAGTGCTGTACAGGATTCTCTGTTATGGCTATGGCACTTGTGTTGTCACAAAAGATAGGAATTCTATCAACATGAAGTCCATAGTCAAGGAGTTGATTTTTCATCCATAACACTTGAGAGCAGCAACTTCCAGCAGCAATGTATTCAGCCTCTGCTGTAGAAGTAGAGACTGAATTTTGCTTTTTGCTAAACCATGATACAAGCTTGTTTCCCAGGAATTGGCAGGAGCCTATTGTACTTTTCCTGTCTATTTTGCAACCTGCATAGTCTGCATCTGAATAACCAATTAGATCAAAGCCAGATTCTCTAGGATACCAAATACCTAAATTTGGTGTACCCTTGAGATATCTGAAAATCCTTTTGATAGCTATTAAGTGAGACTCTCTAGGATCAGCTTGAAATCTAGCACACAGACATGTAGCAAACATTATATCTGGTCTGCTAGCAGTTAAATATAAAAGTGAACCAACCATGCCTCTATAACTTGTAATGTCCACAGACCTTTCAGTCTTATTTAATTCAAGTTTGGTGGCAGTGGCCATGGGAGTTTTTGCAGATGAACATTCCATTAAGTCAAACTTCTTTAAAAGATCATGAATATATTTAATTTGACTAATGAAAATTCCATTACTAACTTGTTTAATTTGTAAACCAAGAAAATAGGTTAGTTCTCCCATAAGGCTCATTTCATAATTACTTAAAAACAGATTGTTCTCTTTAATCCTACTATTTTCTTTAGCAAGAGATTTAAGAGACACACGCAAATGATACAATTCAGTAGACATGTCATTAAAAGCATCATTGCACTCTTCTTTAGTAAGTTGTGTTACATCAGTAGTGATTACCTGAGTTGTTACCTGATTGCTTGATGAACTAACTTCATTTTCCTCAGAATCAGCCATGAGAGCTAAGTTGACATACTCCACATCTTCATTCTCTTCCTCTCCATCAGCTGCCCAATCTTTTTCTTGAGTAATGAAAGCCCTTTCCTTTTGCTTGAGCAGATCAAAATATTTCTTCTTGTAATCTACTTGGTCAAATTTCTTCTTTTCAGAAGTTGGCTTTCTGCACTCACTTGCAAAGTGTCCACTTATACCACAATTGAAACACTTGAACTTTGATTTGTCCACCATGTTCTTATGAGGTTTAGTGGCTCTAGTGTTTTTCTTAAACTTCATCTTTGCAAATCTCCTGGACAGAAATGCAAGATGCTCATCAATACTATCAGAGTCATCTTGACTGGAGTTGTCTTCATTCTCAGCAACTTGCTCTTTTCCTTTGCTTGATTCCTGATTTCTTGTACCATCTTTGGAGTTTGATGTAGATCTCACAGTTTCTTGTCTGCATTCCCTCTCATTTTCAGCTACCAATGCAACTAAACTTCCTTTCTTTCTCCCCTTCTCCAATACCTCATCCTGTTCCAACTCTAGTTCATAAGTCTTCAAGATTCCATATAATCTTTCAAGAGTGAAGTCCTTATAATCCTGAGAGTTTCTTAAGGAGACAGTCATGGGTTTCCATTCCTTTGGCAAGGATCTTAAGAATTTAAGATTTGAATCCTTCACCTGGTACACTCTACCATACAGCTTCAATCCATTCAACAGCTTTTGGAATCTGTTAAATGTGTCATTTAAAGATTCATTTTCTTCAAAATGAAAATACTCATACTGTTGAATGAGAAGCTGCATCTTGTTCTCTTTTACTTGTTTTGTACCTTCACACAGCAGCTGAACTGTGTCCCAAACCTCTTTGGCAGTTGAGCAATTTATCACATTATCAAACATATCCTTGTCAAGACCATTAAACAAAATGTTCATAGCCTTCTTATCCTTGTGGACTTCTTCTGTGTCTTCCATTGTCCATTCTGCTCTAGGTTTTGGAATGGATTGACCAACAGCAATTGTGGCCGTAGCAACTGTGGCTACTTTGTGGGGAATGTGAGGACCATTCTCAATACAGTTTACATAACCTTCATCTTGGGAGAGTAGATGAAGGTGCATTTTCACCTTCCAGTGGTGATAACTGTCTCTGTCAAGAACTGGGATTTTTACTCCAATATCCTTCTTACTCATCTTTGTTAGATCCCAAGATCTTTAAACTCTTTGTTTGTCAAGAGCCTGCTCTGATACCAATTGTTATTTCTTAGAGGACTAACAATGAGATTTACAGAAGGGGGGTTGAATGTAAATCTCAAAACTTTTTCAAGTTTTGAGCAGTTTATAAAGACTGTGTGTTCAAGATGAACAAGTGTGTGAATTGCTTTAAGCTGATACAGACAGATATATATTCAAACACAAATGTAAAGAACACAATAAACCTTTAAAAACTTTTCTGGTGGATTTGTTGTTCCACCAGAGATGATATTTCAGAAATTCTATGATCTAAGAATTTGATCACAGCTGCATCCTAGTACAAACTAGATAATTTTTCTCTCAAGATTTTTCTAAATAGCTCTGGAAAAATTCTCATCTAATTACTAGCTACTACTTGGTTTATATATTACCAAGTTTACAAGTGAAGACAAGGATATATAAAATAATAAAGTAAGATCTCCACTTGTTTCTTCTCCAGTTCACTCCAGTACTTTGTTGACTTAAAGTCTCTTTATACTAGAGTAGAACGGCTGCTTTTTCTGATGTTCCTGAAATTAGGCTGCCACATTTCAGTTATCTCTGTTCACCCACGTGCCTTTGTTTGTAGGTACAACTACCACTTATCAACGGTTAATCAACAGAACATCCGTTGAAGCTTTCATCCGTTGATGCACTCATCCGTTGAAGGATGTTATCCGTTGAAGCTTTAGAGACATCCGTTGAAGCTTAGCTTCTCATCCGTTGAAGGTCTTTAAGTCATCCGTTGATACCACTTCATTTATACAAAATTACAAGGCATGAAATATTTACAATTAGCCTTCCTATCTGCATATCTTCTAGTAGTCAACATGACTCATAGTTTCTCTCAACTTCTAAGAATTACATCTTAAATACAGAGACTGAAATATGCTACAACACTAGACTTATTTCTAAGTAAAGCTACACCATCAACGGATAGCCAAAGTGGTCTTATCCGTTGAGGCTACAGACACTGAATTTCTACTTAAGTGTTTTGTTAAACATATCATCAAACTAATGCACATATATTCCTAACAAAGTCCTTTTTGACTAGATCATTCATTATCTTGAAATTCAAATGGGACAGCTTCTTGTGCCATAGCCAACTTTCATCTGGACTTGCTTTGCTGAGAAGACAAGTAATTGATTCTGAATCTGTAGAGTTGAAGTCAGCTAAGTACACATTCCCTTTTCTAACTCCAGTTAGAACCACTTTGTTGTCCTTCTTACTTGTGACAACACAGGCTTCAGAATTGAAGGAAACAGTATTCCCTCTGTCACATAGTTGACTGATGCTCAATAGATTGTGTTTGAGACCATCAACTAATGCAACTTCATCAATGATGACATTTTCTTTTGAAATCAAGCCATATCCCATAGTGAACCCTTTGCTGTCATCTCCAAAGGTTATGTTAGGGCCAACTCTCTCCTTGAACTCTGTGAGCAGGGTGAAATCTCCCGTCATGTGTCTTGAACAACCACTGTCCAAGTACCATAGATTCCTTCTTTTTCCCTGCACACATCAGAATCCTCATGCACATTTTGCAAATATGCCATATATTAATAATCCTTATTTTACTGCATTTAGTATGCATCAGATGCAATACAACATGCCTATGTGGAATAATATGTTTGCACAATCCATGCCTTATCAAATTCAACCAAATGTGCTAAATGATTCTGTGACTAACCCTACACTTCAACCAACTACATCTGAGACCAAGGTTGACCCAAAGTTACCTAAGTCAAAAGATGCAGGAGGAATGAAGTCTAGGAAAAAGACTAACAAGGCTGGACCCAAGGAAACTTGGGTACCAAGCATTCTTAACAGATTTGCAGTTATCAGATAGATGATTAACACTTTTACAATGCACACAGCTTTTTCTAGGAGCAAACTTATCAGGTGTGTAATTGTTGTGTTTGTTAATCCCTACCTTCCCATTTCTATTAGATTTTCTTTTAGTTTCCTTTTTATCCTCAACCAACTTAAGCCTATTTTTCAACTGATCTAAAGTCATGTGTCCTATATTCACCTTACTGGCATCTTTGGATGTGCTAGCTCCTTCTTTGACAAAGTTCTTGAAAGTTGAACTAACCTTCTTATTGAGATTTTTCTTTTTAGAATCACTTGCCTGTTTTAATTGATGAGCCTTCAACGGATGCTCTTTTTCTTCCTTCAACGGATAACTTTCATCATCCGTTGATTCCACATCCGTTGACAGTCCATCAATTAATTCTAACTCCTTTTTGTTTTTCTTCCAGGCATTCTCACAAAATGATTCAATTCCCTGAACCTTGACAATCTGAGCACTAACATCCCTAGATGTTTTCCAGACCTTGATTACCTCTTGCTCACTTTCTAACTGTTTAGAAATAATTTCTACTTTCTTAACAGCTTCTTCTAGTTCACTCTCAACAGTCAAGCATTTAATTTTAATCTTCTCAAGCTCAATTACCTGATTCTCTAACACAGCATTCCTATCACTTAAAAACACATTATTCTCTTTGATTCTTGTGTTTTCTTTAGCTAGTGATTTAAGAGAAACACGCAAATGATATAATTCATTGGACATATCATTTATGGCTTCATTGCATTCAATCTTAGAAAGCTGAGAGAGATCAATAGTAATTACATGGTTGCTTGATGAACTAGTTTCATTTTCATCAGAATTAGCCATCAGGGCTAGGTTGACATATTCCATATCATCATCTTCATTGACTCCATCTGCTGCCCAATCATCTTGAGTCAGAAAAGCTCTTTCCTTTTGTTTGAGCAAATCAAAATACTTCTTTTTGTAATCAACTTGCTCAAATTTCTTCTTATCAGAGGTTGGCTTCCTGCACTCATTTGCAAAGTGTCCACTAATGCCACAGTTATAACATTTGAACTTAGATTTGTCCACCATGTTTTTGTTTGACTTAGTGAATTTTGTATTTTTCCTGAATTTCATCTTTGCAAACCTCCTGGACAGAAAAGCCATATGTTCATCAACATCATCAGAGTCATCTTGACTGGAATTGTCTTCATCCTCAGCTACTTGCTCCTTTCCCTTGTTTGATTCTGATTTGCTTGTGCCAATTTTGAGACCTGGCATTGTCTTTTCCTCATTCCTGGCTTCAATCTTCTCATTGTCAGCTACAAGTTTAACTGCTCCTCCTTTTCTCTTTCCCTTTTCCAACAGCTCATCTTGCTCCATCTCAAGTTCATATGTCTTCAAAATTCCATATAATCTTTCAAGTGTGAAGTCCTTATAATCTTGAGAATTTCTTAGAGAAACAGTCATAGGCTTCCATTCCTTTGGTAGAGACCTCAGAAATTTTAAATTAGAGTCTTTGACTTGGTACACTCTGCCATACAGCTTCAATCCATTCAACAGTTTCTAAAATCTGTTGAAGGTATCATTCAATAATTCTCCTTCTTCAAAATGAAAATATTCATACTGTTGAATGAGAAGCTGCATTTTGTTTTCTCTAACTTGCTCAGTACCTTCACAGATAAGTTGCACATTATCCCAAATTTCCTTAGCAGTTTGGCTGTTAATGACATTGTCAAACATATCTTGATCTAGGCCATTAAACAGAATGTTCATGGCTTTCTTGTCCTTGTGATCCTCTTCAATATCTTCAACAGTCCATTCTGCTTTTGGCTTGGGAATAGACTGTCCAACAACAACTGTTGCAGTAGCAGTTGTGGCCACCTTGTGAGGGATGTGAGGACCATTTTCAATGCAGTTGATGTAGCTTTCATCTTGAGAGAGAAGATGTAAATGCATCTTCACTTTCCAGTGATGATAGTTATCTCTTTCCAGGGTTGGAATCTTTACACCAATATCCTTCTTACTTATGATGTTAGCAGAATAGATCTTTAAACTCTTTGTATGTTAAGAGCTAGCTCTGATACCAATTGTTATTCCCAGTGAACTAACAATGAGATTTACAGAAGGGGGGGGGGGTTGAATGTAAATCTCAAAACTTTTTCAAGTTTTGAGCAGTTTCTAAGGCTAAGTGTTTTAGTGAGCAAATGTGTGTGAATTGCTTGAAGCTAATACATACAGATATATATTCAAACACAAATGTAAAGAACACAAAGAACTTAAAAACTTTTCTGGTGGATTTGTTGTTCCACCAGAGATGTGTTATTTCAGAAAATCTATGATTCAAAAATTAAATCACAGCTGCGTCCTAGTACAAACTATATGATTTTCTCTCTGGATTTTTCTAAACAGCTCTGGAAAATTCACCATCTAATTACTAGCTGCTACTTGGTTTATATATCACCAAGTTTACAAGTGAAGACAAAACTGTAAAATACAATTAAAAGACTCTTCACATGTTTCTTCTTCATTTCTATATCCAATGCAATTTAGGTTTAGCTGTGAATCTTTGAATACTTCCTTGTTTGCACCAGAATGGAAATGCTGCATTTTCTTGATTCCTCCTAGAGGCTGCCACATTCCAGTTTGTCTCTGTCAACCCATGTGTCTCTGTCAGCTTATGAATTGTCACTATCAACTGCTATTGAACTAAGCATCCGTTGAAGTTTTCATCCATTGATGACTTTATCCGTTGAAACTTTATCCGTTGATGCATTAGCAGTTGAAACTTTATCCGTTGAAGCACTCATCCGTTGATGGATGTTATCCGTTGAAGCTTTAGAGACATCCGTTGAAACTTTGTTTCTCATCTGTTTAAGGCCTTTAATATCAGTTGATACTACTTCACTTATACAAAATTACAAGGCATGAAATATTTACAATTAGCCCTCCTATTTGCATATCCACTAGTAATCAACATGATTGATAATTTCCCACAACATCTAAGAATTACAACTTAAATACAGAGAATGAAATGTGCTACTATACTAAACTTATTTCTAAGTAAAGCTACTCCTTCAACGGATATCCAAAATGGTCTTATCCGTTGAGGCTACTTCTACTTAAGTGTTTTGTTTAACTTATCATCAAACTAATACACATGTTCCTAACAATTTCAATGTGGGACAAACATTCTCAAAATTCCAAGTTTTTCCAAACTACTTTCAACTCTCAATTGATATGGATTTCATTAAGAAAATTCTTAAAACCATACATGAAATTTAAGTTCAAATATCATTGAACAATTTCCAATCATTAGATTTTAGGATTAACATCAAGAACATAATTAAATTAAGCTCTAAAATCCTAATTTTCTAACAAAATCTCTACTATTAAAATTAATGTTTAAAATATGATTAATGATTTATATTAAATCTAATAAATTAATTAAATTGAAAATAAATTCTTTTAATACACAGAAAAGTTATCAAATTTATATATTTAGTTAAATAAAAATACATTCATTTCATTAATTACTTTATAAAACATCATTACTATTCATTAATTAATTAAAAATTAAATTTAAATTAAAAAAACTAAAATTACACAAATAATAAAACAAATATTTTATATAAAAATAAATATGGATCCAATAGTGATAATCTAAATTTGAATCAATATTATTTATCCGTTCAAATTTAAATTATCATTTGAGAATTTAGGATGATTTGATCAAATTTAAATTCTCCTTTATGCGTCGGAGTTGCCTGAGAAGTGATACTATTATTCCTATCTTGTTCAACAACCCTTCAACATGGCAAGCACCTATAACATTTCTCCACCTACCTGATTAGTTATCATCAATTCAACCTCACTTTTAACTTCACTTCCGCTATATATCCATTTGCCGTTAGATGGGACCCCCTATACAGCTTCTACAGAAAATATTCTTCTGAGCAATTGTTGCCAAAAAGGGCCAAAAATTTAGGACTGGTAATTAGAATAATGATACTGTGTATTTTAGATATCACTATTTAATAAAACTAATTTTATCACAATTGACATCTCAAGTAACAATTTTTTTTATATAAAGTTATATTTTTTAAACAATCATTTTAAAATAATTGTAAATAAGTCAATTCATTTTTTGTGCTACTTACAATATTCAACTTTCCAAATATAAATATAAATGATAATTTCAAATTTGCAGACATTATCGAACAGTTGGAACGCCATCACTGTAAGCGTGTGAAGCCCGCACGAAGATACTAGAATTTGGGTGAAAAAGGAGGTAGGTACTTTTATTTACGCTAAAAACCACGACCGGTTGGTATTATAAGCGGAGGTCAATTAAACATTTTTAATTGCAATTAGGTCCATTTAAGTTCAACATTTTTAATGTTCAAGACTACAACTAACCCGTTATTTGAACCCTGCTTTTTTAATGTATATATATATATATATATATAAAGTACTCCTGAACTTGAATATATTATTTATACCAGTTCTATTTAGAGTGAGAGAGAGAGAGAGAGGGAGCTGGACAGGACAAGAGAGATTTGTATTTGGACATTGTTGTTAAGGAGAGACTTAGAATGGGAGACAACACACAAGCCTTGTTGAAAACGATAACGTACAGTAACAGCAGCAGCAGCGAAGATGAAGAAAATGAACACAACTACTACTATGAGAATTGCCCAGGTTGTAAGATCAATAAACAAAAGTCTTCAAACCCTCGTATTCCTCTCAACCATCTATTCTTCCTCTGGGTTATTACTCTCTGCGCAGGTCTCTCTCTCTCTCTCTCTCATTTCTTTGTCGTACGCATTTATATACACACAGACGCAGAAACATTTACTGCACATGTTTAGCTTGATTCATGTGTTGTTTCCTGTTTTATTCGCAGCATTACCGATTTCATCCCTCTTTCCTTTCCTGTATTTTATGGTAATCTCTCCCTGCCTCCTCTTATTTACAATCAGTAATTATGGATTTAACTACTGCTAGCTCTATAAACATATACATGACATGATATTGTGTACACCATGCTTAAATGTTTTCATTTTCACCAGTCAAAGTATACAATTCAATGTTGAATTCTAGTATTTTCTTGATCTCCCCAGTTAACTATTTTCTGGAATTTATCATTTGTAGATTCTGTTTTACCCTATTATTCATCATTATAGCTTGGCCTCTTTCGTAACAAATAACATAATCTGAATTCAAATTTACCTGTCCAAAATATTGTAGATCATCATTATAGCCTGGCCACTTTTGTACCAAAAATTATTGTCATTCAACTTTTCTTGTCCAGTTTCCCTTGGTTATTTAGGGCTCTTTATTTCCAAGTTCTGTAATTTATCAAGGACTATTTATCCATATTTGTTCTGTAATTTAAAAAAATCTATTAACTCTGGAGTATGTTCGCTAAAAGCTATTCTGAACTTTGCACATGCACCATGGCGATCAATCAATAAAAAGAGAAGCAAATTTTAAATGGGGGCTTCTAA
Organism: Apium graveolens; assembly: GCF_009905375.1. Classification (NCBI taxonomy): domain Eukaryota; kingdom Viridiplantae; phylum Streptophyta; class Magnoliopsida; order Apiales; family Apiaceae; genus Apium; species Apium graveolens. The sequence goes on from NC_133656.1 coordinate 218,275,340, forward strand.
ACTTATAATTAAAAACCTAAAATGCAATGTCTTATGGTTGAAGATGATAAAATACATCCCTAAATACCACCCTTTGTGATTCTTGAACTCCTTGCCGATAAATCAGTCAAGCAATCGTAGCAATAAATTATGATGTTTACTGACTATGCATATTAAGAAGTTGTAGTTATCAAAATGGTCAAGTGGCTTAGTTAAGCTCCCATGACTTTCCAAGAAGGGTCGTGGTCACAACACTTTTCAAAAGTGACACTAGACAAGAAGATCAGAACTCCTTAGTGACAGTAGTAAACAATAAACATACTGTCAAACCAGAAAGATTAATTCATCTGTGATGGTGTACATTCTCTCGCTTAATTAGGCAGCCTAAATCCACGAATCTTTATGCACATCTCTTTTGTCGATGTAGTAGCTGCCACAGCTCTGATAGAAGTAGAGAGCATAAATCATATTAAGATTATTTCAATTAATTTCTGTTCTTCAATACATTGGTGATTGGACGTTTGTAGATGTTCTATTTTCTAATTTTCTACATAGCCCGTCTCAAATTCCACGTTCTGCAGATAAGGGACTTGCATATTGCAGAAAGGGAGGAAGACATAGGTTACTATGCTGGATTTATAGGCAAGTTCATTATTACTTGAACATTCTTGTTCATCTAATGTTTGGTTTACTAATTGCTTTAGCATCTCTGACCCTTATAGGTTCCTCATTTATGTTCGGGAGAGCTCTGACGTCAGTTCTTTGGGGAATGTTGGCTGATCGATATGGTCGAAAACCTGTGATAATATTTGGCACAGTTTCAGTGTTAGTTTCATGACCCACATGTGTTAGTCAGATATTTATTGATATTGTTACCTAGATAAGGTATTAAGGTATCTTTGAATAATATCTGACTCAATTTTCTATAGGGTTATCTTCAACACTCTCTTTGGCCTCAGTACAAGCTTCTGGATGGCACTTTCTACGAGGTTTCTCCTAGGAAGTTTGTGCGGAATACTTGGCCCAATGAGGGTATGTCACTTGCATACAATACCAGGCATTCTAATATTTCAAATGCAATTGCTGCAGAGCATTCTTATTTTGCTTAAATTCCGACTTGGTACTGGGTTCATTTAATGCTAACTGTACTGTTACATTCCAAATCTTCAATTTCTGCATGATAAATGTCACTAAAATTTGACAATATTGCATAATCTTTTTGTTGCATTGACTCTACGTGTGGTTTCAAGTAGTCTGCGGGGGTGTGTATTCAACTCTGCATCAAATCTACCACTACCACTCTACCAGAATATTTTCAAGTCTACGTAGAAATACTATCAGCTACAATCTTTTTTAAATCCATAGATTATTATTTATCTATCACATTCTGTTAAAATCTGAAATTCTAAATAGAGTACCCCCCCCCCAAAAAAAAAAAACTTTCCAGTGTCTTGCTATTTTAAAACCTGAATCAGAATTAGTAATAAAATGCCAATCATTTCCATTTGTCTAATCATATATGTTGAGAGAGATATATTAAATCTGAAGTATGGTTGTAGAAACATTACTTCATATGATGGATTTGGTAATCTTTTAGCTTCAATAAGTGAATACACTGAAGATGTAATCACACTTAGTTTTTTTGTTACTAAATTGCAGATTAATTTTTCTATTTAATGAAATTATTGCAAGTTGTATATATATAATATAAAAACAATTTACTTTAGGCTAATTCTAAACATGGTTCTTAATTCTTTACTTCATATGATGGATTTAGTAATCTTTTGTCAATGTAATTAATGATATGTGAATATGTTTTACTTTTGATGCAAGCAGGCATATGCTTCGGAAGTTTGTCGTAAAGAACATCAAGCTTTGGGAATGTCAGTTGTATGTTGATTATTCCTTTCTCTGTGCTTTATTTGTAAATCGTAGCTCTTTTCTTGAATCCTCACTAGGTGCGATCATCTTAGATAAGCACATCGTGGGGCGTAGGGCTGGTTATAGGACCGGCTATTGGAGGTTATTTTGCACAGGTACAGATACTTCTTAGCAATTTCATCCTTTTTTACCTGTTATAAAGAGTTTCTTATTGAACAAATAAATGCCATTGACTGTTTCACAGCTCCACAGATAAGTTTTGTGATTTATTATTTTATTTAATCAAAAGTGAATTTTTTTTACTCAAATAGTTTGTTTTGATTCGTATGTTTTGTAGCCAGCAGAAAAGTATCCCAACTTATTTTCCGAAAACTCTCTCTTTGGGAGGTACCTTCTCCACTACTATTGATCATTAATGTTTCCCTAATCCTTACTGAAATTAAAAATTTTAACATATCAATACTTTATTTATAGGTTTCCGTACTTTCTACCTTGCCTTATGATATCACTCTTTGCGTTGTTTGTATCCATCATCTCATGTTGGCTACCGGTATGTTAGCCTGATCTGATAATTTTCAGTTCTTAAATTTTATGTTTTGTTACAGTACTATCCTTCCACATTTTTTTACGTTTATTTCCATTATATTCCCTCATTCCACTGGTAAGTGGTTTACTTTGTATATCTGTGTTACCTGGAATCGAGCTGGAAGTATCCAACATGGCTACATCGCTAAGTAATGGACTCTGACAATGTTGTGAAATGTTTTTGGCCTGAAATAACAAGTTGAGTATCCATACCCATATTTAAGTGTTGAGAGTTCCCGACACTGGTGCCAGATGTGAAAGAAAGAGTTCTGGTAACATGTATCTACAGTATACTATGTAATTATAAAAATTGAAATGAGGCTTAATGGGCAGTTGATAACATTAAATTTTATAGCTAATCTTGGTCATGTCAATTATTGAAGAAGCTTGGTATACTTGAAGATGGTGAAAAAATTTATAATGGGAGAATTATACAATTTTTTTGAGGAACATGATTTCTAAATCTAATTTTTACTCCCTTTTACTGGTCACTGCATGGAGAGTATCGAGAATCATCTCCTATTTAAGAATATCATATATGGAGAATAACATTATCTGTCTTATTGGCTAATTCTCGGTTGCTACAGGAAACACTGCACATTCATCATGAAAATAAAACAGAACAAGTTGGTGCAGCTGATGGGTTGGAGGGTGTAATATGCGAGTCTGTTGTAGATGGAGTGATTCATTCCAAAGAGACGCTTCCAAGTGCTAAACAAAGCCTTTTGAGAAACTGGCCCCTGATGTCTGCCATTCTTGTTTATTGTGTTTTCCAGCTCCATGATATGGCCTATAGTGAGGTTACTGCCATTTTCCATACGCTTCATATTAATTTAAAAGATAAATTTGCATATAAAAATATGCGTTTTGCTTATTATTTAAAGTCCACAGTATGGAATGTAGAATAACTGTACTCGTGGTAGTTGACTTGAAGCTTCGGTCCAATTTTAATTGACTGTCCAAAGTCCAAACTAAATTGGAACTTGGAAGGGCCTCTATCTTGTAATTGATGCTAAATTTCCAAGGTGGAAGTGAAAGGCGAGAGTTTGCATTAATTAAACTCTTTTTTAAAATGGTTCAGCGTTGCCTTCAACTCAAGACCCTACGTGTGTGCGCACATATAATTTTTACTGCTTGAGGAACTATATGATTTACTGCTTCATGATAGTGACGATAGTCTAGGTTGCCTCGTCTTTGGAGATAAGCCAACATTGGAACTGCATTGATCTCTGTGTTATTGTTTTATATTATGTGAATATGTGGTGTATTCAGATGTAACAATTCCTTTCATTAGACAAATGTATTTGTATTAAGGTATGCCATGTTTTTCAGATTTTCTCATTGTGGGCTAACAGCCCGAGGGCGAATGGAGGATTGAGCTATACGTCTGCAGATGTTGGTGAAGTTCTTGCATTTTCAGGTATATAAGCAGGGCTATAGAGTCCTGCAAGGTCTTAATTTATTCAATTGCAATGAGACTATTGCACCTTTTTCATTAAATACTGGTGGAAATTAAAAACCCTAATCTCCAAGGCGTGGAATAAAGATATAATGTTAGGAAGTAAATTTAACTACATGAGAAGATTCCCATCTTACAGTAATCTCTCTTTGACTCTTAGTACTTCAAATGTGCTTTCTTGCATCTTTACAAAATCAGTGTCCTAATATTTATGTATTCTTGTCATCATATGCCAATATCAACATTCGTGTTCTGTGTTACACTACTGAAGTAATATAGTTGAAGCTCTTAGCTGTAAGATTTACCTCTTGAAGATAGTGGACTCCCTGAAATTAAGTGCATTTTCTAGTATTTTGAACATACTGGATTAGTATACATTATAAAGGGCTTACATGATCTGGTGAATATCAAGACCATCTTAAATGTCAATTTTCCTCCAGTATGTATGGTATTTATGGTTAGTTAATTGCAATGTCACCACAGTTTGAATTTTCAGCAAATAGAAATTGCACTAATGCAAAAATTACAAATATGGTGGTTGGTACTTTTACAGTTTTTACCTATTTTTCTAGTGAAACTATTGCATGTTCCTGCAATTTTATGTTATCTTAAATCTGATTTATTTATTTTTTTCTTTTTCCGATTAGCCCAGGAAAATTTAGAAGAAAACCATACATGCTATTACTTAGTTATTTAAAATTAGTTCAGCACCGCCCATATTAAATTGTCAAAGTTAAATTGACTCATTTAGTTGGCTACATCATTTAATGAAAGCTATAAATGGGGTGTAACGCTATTTTTAACTTAAAGTTGTAGTGGAAAGTACTGTCAAGCAATATATTAATAGCACTTGGTGAAAGTTCTGAGTGAAAACAGATTATGGGAGGAGCCATGGTGGCAGTGGCAATTAGGAATACACAAATCTGGATTTTGTAATTATTGCTGTTTGTTGGTTTTTCTCTTTCTTTTTCTTTTTGCCAAGTAGATTCCTCATATTTGAGTAATATACGTTACTTAATTAGTGAAACTTAATATGAAAACACATTTTGGGACGAGAAATGGTAGCAAGTAGGATTACAAATATTAAGATGATAGAATTATTTCTGTTTGCTGGAATCTCTTTCATTTTTTGTCTTTGCAGAGCAGATTCCCCATATTAGGTAATACATGTAAATAATTTTGGACTCTGATTAATAATCTCATTATTTGATGTGTCAGGACTTGGTCTATTAATCTTTCAGCTATTTCTTTACCCTGTAGTAGAGAGAAGCATGGGACCCATAATGGTATCTCGTATTGGAGCTGTATGTTTCTAAGAACTTGATATTCTTTGACTATACTTTGACATGATTTCATCCGTATAGTCTTATTTTAATTACTTCTTTTTTTTATATGAAGGCTGTGACCATACCACTGCTGTCAAGTTACCCGTTTATAGCTATGTTGTCTGGGATCTCCCTTCTCATGGTGCTTAATTGTGCATCTGTGATTAAAAATGTCTTGTCTGTAAGTGAATAACAATCTAACACCATCTTACTATCTACATCATGAATAATTCCATTATTTGATGAATTATTGGAAGTTGTTACCGAATTTCTTGTCATTGGATACTTGTGCAATTCTGCAAGCATCAGTGCTACTGTGAAGAACCTTTATCCCAGTTTATGTATTCAACTCCCTGTCTTAGTATTTTTTGTGCTATGTCCAGGTCCTAAATTTCTTGTGTATTCACTGGTTAAAATAGATAACCTAGAAAGCATTTTCTGAATTGGCACCAATTTTACACCTACTTTGATTGTAGGCAGTCTCCAGGACGGAATAATCCTCTTCTAGTTAGAATCTCCTAGTCTTCTCTATTATGTAAACTATTTAGGTTTGAAACTAATAACAATTGCATCAACTTTAACTAATAAGTTTCTGATTCTGTTTCTTAATTATAACCAGGTAGCAATATCGACAGGACTGTTCCTTTTACAAAACAGGGCTGTGGTAGGTGTTACGGATTAAGTAATTGTATACCCTGTTCTACCCCTTATCTTTAGGTATTTGATAGTTAGAATAAGCTATTGACAACTCTATCTCAACTTCAGTCCAGTGAACAACGAGGAGCTGCAAATGGGATTTCCATGTCAGCCATGTCCTTTTTCAAAGCACTTGGCCCAGCTGGTGGAGGGGCTATGTAAGTTTTCTATTAAGATACATAGAAACGGTTATTACAAGGTGATGTCTTACTGGTGAAGCTTTGACACATGTACACTTTAGATTTTGTGATAATGTAGAAAAATTCACAACACCAAAACTAGAAGCTTATACACTGGTATATTTACAAGGCTCATTACCTAGTAAGCTTGTGATATCACTGCCACAACTTGCATCCTTTTATGGCTAATTTAACAACATAGTATTGTTCAATATTATGACCATAAAGACGAGCAAATTGATCCCTTTAACTTGTAGTTTGCCTGTGAGTTAGTCAAGATTTATGAAATTTGTCAACATAGTTACCAGTTCTATAGATAATAGTGCCAAGCTAACCTCTGATTTCACGCAGCTTCTCTTGGGTACAAAAGCGGCAGAATGCTAGTTTTCTTCCAGGTACACTGTTGATAGAACTACAAGCATCCATTGTGCCCAGCCAGTAAATTTGCTCTTTACATATTTACCTAGTCCCGCTATTATACATTATGCAGGTGTTCAAATGGTTTTCTTCATCTTAAATGCGGTCGAATTTATTGGGCTGCTTATGACCTTCAAGCCATTTCTAGTTCTACCGAGCACTGATCTTTCATAGTACACGGCCTGCCTTGTCATACTATTGGACATGATGAAGCGGCATAGTTCATAACTAGAGTTTTTGTATCTCATGAGAATCACTCAGCAGTAAGAACTGCGTCCATGGAAGTCGGAAGCTGTACATTTTCAGACGTGTTCATAGTGAGACAGATTAATGTAGAAGTATGTTGTATAATAGATAGTCGATATAGGACAAATAAATTCTTTCCAGAACTTGATTATAGTTGTTACTTTGATGATGCATTAAGAAAGTATATCGCCCACGTAAATCTAATTGTATAATTTTTTTTTTCAATATTCAACACGTATTTTAAGATAAATATATAATATATTTTCATAATTTATTTTTGATTTTTTTTGTATTAAATTATAAATAACAAATTTTTATTCAAAAATAAAATTAAAAATAATTTACGAAACCATACTTTAAAAGAGTCTTAAAATACGTAGCAAACCATCTTCCTTCAATGTATGGGAGTCCAGATTAAGAAATCTAGCAGGCTTATAAAGGTTTAAACTTCCTTTACACTTTGTTTTAGAAATTTTATTACCAGCCAAACTTCACCTAACCCGACTTGGTGCAGCGCTGTCTCTCTGGTGAAATGATTTTTGAATTTTTTTTTTCTCGATTCTAATGGTCTTTGACTCCGTGATGACTTAAATTTTCAGATATGAATTTTTCTGTAGAATATATTAATTATTAAGCACTTTTATTTAGCAAAAAAAATAAATTATTAAGCACTTTCGCTTGGAAAAAAGAATGAAAATCAAATAAGCCCTTAAACAGCACAAGAGTGTTATATTTGGGCCGTCTATCAACAAAAACAAGCGGCTCAAAACCCACACGGCCCATGCGTTTGGTTTGTCAATGATCACTACCCAACTATCCAGCAAGCAACACACATATTCCGACCACCGACGGTGAACACAAACCATCCTTAAATATGAATCCACGGCGGAGTTCTTACACCACCGGCGCCGGAAATCACTCAATATCAATCGACCCCAATTCATTCTTTCAGACACAAACACAAACCTCAAACGTTGTCACTTCACTCAAACTGTTCTTAAAAAAGCCCCACGCTTTCCCCTTTCTTCTGTTTATTTTTCTTTTGCTGACGTGGGTTTCTCTTAGGCTCCAACACTCTGCTAGCTCATCTTCTTCTGTTAAAACGTCGTCGTTTGCTAATCAGGATTTGAAATGGGCGGAGAAGAAGAGTAGTAGTGTTGATGATGATCATAAGGCTAATTTAATTAGGTTTCCATCTTCTACGACACTTTCTGATATTACTAAAGATACACGTGGCTGGCTTATGGACCCTGTTTCTGTTGCTCTCAAATCTGGCATTCCAGGTGAATCTCTCTCTCTCTCTCTGTCTGTCTCTCTCTCTCTCTCTGTGTGTGTCTCTCTCTCTGTCTCTCTCTCTCTGTCGCTCTCTCTCTCTCTCATATCCCCCCTCTCGCTCGCTCTCCTCTCCCCCTCTCCCTCTCTCTCTCTCCCTCCCTCTCTCTCCCATCCCCCTTTCTCTCTCTCTCCCTCCCTCTCTCTCCCATCCCCCTTTCTCCCTCCCTCCCTCCCTCCCCCTCTCTCCCATCGCCCTTTCTCTCTCCCTCCCTCCCTCTCTCTCCCATCCCCCTTTCTCTCTCCCTCCCTCCCTCTCTCTCCCATCCCCCCTCTCTCCCCCTCCCTCCCCCTCGCCCTTCCCCTCCCTCTCCCCCCTCCCCCTCGCCCTCTCTCTCTCCCCCTCTCCCCCTCTGTGTGTGTTTTTCTTGATTGTTGAATAATATGACTTTTAGCCCTAAATGAATGCCTGTATCCAATTGTATGGTAAGTTATTGGTATTTTTGGATGGTTTGCGACTGTTAGTGTTGCATGTCATTTCATGTTAAAACTTTTTGTCATGTCAAGATATATGACTACCTAGGAGAGGAGTTATATAGTTAATCCAATTTTGAAAGTTTATCATTATAGTACAAAATCAAACTATACATATTAGGGTTTAGGTGCATCGCTTCAGAATGTAGGCTTGGGTTTTGTAATTGTAGGACTAGTTATCATAAATGAATGGACTGGTGAACGTATGCACCCTCGAGTAGACAGCAGAAATGTGTTGTCAAGTGAGCGAGGCGACAATAGAGTAAGAGGACAAGTGTGTCTGGTCGGAAATTTAAGAAGAATACTAATTTGTTAACAGCTATTTTAGTTTTGAGTTATCTTTAATGAATATTATACTGACAATGTATAAATACCTAACTATATGTCAACTTGTTGTCTATAAATAATTGTTGCATATGATTTTTGGTATGAATTGCAAAAAAAAAATCTTAGAAGTTGTAATTAATTCATGCCATAGAAGTCAATCATCTAAGTTATCGCATATATAGAATTACTTTCATCGGTGTTAGTTAGTTGGGATGCAACTTTGATGTAATCGGCAGGTACATATGAGACATACAACTAAATGTTACAGCCCTCATATTAGCTACTGTCTAATTAATAGTATAAAGATTTTCCCAACTCTAGTCTAATGCCTAAAGCAAAAAAATGGAAGTGTATCTAGGCAATTGAAAACTGTAAATCCAGTACAAACCATTCATCAAAACAGATGCAAAAATCACAAGAGATGTCTCTCCATCTATAATTCAAAAGAAAAAATAAACTATAATGTTGCCCTGCATGTTGAATCCTAAAGCATCTGTTTTCATTTTTTGAGGAAATATTGTATTCGGTATTTGTGTATTTCTTTTATAATCTTTTATTGATAAAAGTGTCTAAAAATATTTTAATGTAGTTGGCTGAAGATAGCTGTTAGGACCTGTCCAGGCCTGCTCTTTGTATATAAAAAGAAACAAATTCCTTTATTGATAAACACACGCACACACAATCAGGTGGTATTCGAGAGACCACTCACTCTCCATAAACACACTTAAGTCAATCTTATTTCTTCATGCCCCAAATACATGAATAGCTTCTCTATGTATAACTCCAACCTCAACTCATAATCCCTAAATTAAAGCTAGAATATTATTATTCCCACCAAATCCTCCCTTTCAAATCTCCATAACTGATGCACACACTAATTATTCAGATTTGTAAATGATTTGATATTTTAAATTTATTTAGTTTAATTTATTATGTTTCCTAACATTACCTGCCGCCCAAACTTGAACCTTGTCCTCAAGGTTCAAATGAGATAACTGTTCTATCAATATATTTTTCTAAGCTGAACAAAATAGTCAACATTTCTATCAGTCAGTCTCCATGTTGTGCAATATCTCATCTGTCTCATCCACATCATTCCTTGTCTCCTGTCTATAATGAAAGTTGTACTCAGATATGTTATTTGATATCTATGAATTGATGATAGATCTTATTCCCATTTTCTCTTGAATTAATGGGACATCACAATATATGTCATGCATATGATATATTTGTATTACATTAACAAGGGAAGGGAATTGCTTAGACTCGGGTGCCCCTTTACTCTTGGTAATAAGAGGCCAAGGGTTTAACACTCAGAGCCAGGCATGAGTGTGCGAGTACTGAAATTTCTACAATCAACTTTTTTAAAAAAAAGAACAGCAATGTGAGGCTCTCTTTAATGTGTATATAATGTTTTCCATAAAAAAGAAATCTGGATTTTCTATTGTTTTCTTCTATTTTTGGAAACTTTGGTCCGTATATATACACTTTTCTCTCAAAGAATATTTTTTTGTCAATCCTTTGTGTTTATGAAACATTTACGGATTTAAAAGAAGCACAGATTGTTTTTTAGGAATTTTTAAAGCCTAAAGAGTTATTTGTATCAATCTCATGACTCTTTTGTTGGTTTTGATTAGTAATATGTAAAATATGTACACTTTTAAATTTTATAGCTAATATATATACATATATTATATTAACCAGGTCCAAAAAAATTATTAGTCCTTGTGACAAACATACTGAAATGTAAAAATTATGATCCTCCAAGGATAATAATGTAGCTACTGTCAAGAATGTATACTTGTAATCAATGATAGATCTTAACATTTTTAAAGTGAACGAATAATCTATTAACGTCAATGAAGGTTGTGCAAGTACGTCGGTTTGCAAAATGTGGAAGCTAGTCATTGGAAGTGTCGGTATTACTATTTTGTTATATTTTCCCACTAGTAACACTTTTCCGTTAATAATACTTTTCCATGTTTCAAAAGATTCATTGGAAGTGTCGGTATTACTATTTTGTTATATTTTTCCACTAGTAACACTTTTCTGTTCGTAATACTTTTCCATGTTCCAAAGAAGCCTAAATGCCAAAGTCCCAATTGGTTTACAGAAGGAAACTACGGGAACGTAGGGGCATAAGGCAGGTTGATGTGGTGAGGTTTTAGTGCTCCCCTCCCCCTTCAATCCCCTAGTTTTTATGAGATACATTTTTTATTGTAACTACTGTGTATTCTTTTTGTTCTAAAGTCTTTATTACATGTCATGTTACTAACGATAAATTTGTGATATTTTAGGGGGAGCCCAGATTTGTGCATCACTTCATGTTGGCGAGATTCGTCCCGGTAGCTTGAGGGGAAATCATAGACACCACACTTGTAATGAGACGTTTCTCATTTGGGGAGCCAAGACAAAATTCAGGGTATGTTCTTTAATTTTATGAAAAGCCAAAATTATCATTGTACTGGAAGTATAAATAATCAGTTAATAGTTAATACTTCAAAGGTCTTCTATAGAGTTGTCAATGTTGTTCTTTATCAGGTGGTTGTCTTTCATCAATAAGGTAACAGAGCTACAAGTTCAAATTTGGGGTGGTTTTGAGTGGGGAAGAAACTTAAGGAAAGTTAGAGCTTTCCCTCCTAATAATTAGAAGTAAACTTACCAACAAAGAGCATGATAAAAAGGAAGCTAAAAAGTTCTGTTGTCATGCTTAAAACTATAATTAAACTCGACCCTCGCTTAAAACGCATGAGTTCACCCTTTTGTTCTATCTAGTGTTGTTTTATTAAACAATTGCATGTACATTTTTGATAAGAATTATAATGTCTTCAACGAAACATGTTCTTACATTGTCCAAAGCTTGATGTCTGGACCGTGAACAGAGATAAAAATGCAAAGACTAGTTTGAATGTCTCAAAATTCCTCTTGTTTTTCATATTGTTTCCCTAATAATGCTACTTCAATTTTAACTTTATAGTATTGTGAAATTTGCAGTTACAGAACAATGCGATGGATAAGGGGTATGCTGAAGTAATGATTGATGCAGATGAGGTTGCTGTGGTAGTCAGCCCCAGTGGAACTGCCCATGCTCTGATAAATGTTGATCCTGTACGGACAACTTTCTTCTTGGGGTGCCAAGACAATAGAATCGATTATAATAGTTCTACTTCTGATTTCAATGTATGGAAGGATCTTTAGGCATATATGAAACATCTATATGTAATTAGATTTAGATAATTTCTCTTTTTATCAATTATAGTTAGAGTATATCCTCCGTCCCCCTCAATTCCCCTCAATTCTTTACGTTGGAGGACGAGGGCTCGACACGCACTTTAATGTTCTTATTAAATATAGTTGCATAATTTTTTTTAATATTTTTTTCTTCTAAATAAAAATATAATTTTCAAACTTTTATACAAAAAAAGAAAATTTTAAAAATAAATTACAGAAGTATACTTTATAATTGCCTTAAAATGCGTGTCAAGCATGTGAAAAAAAATGGAAAGAAATGAGGGGGACGGACATAGTATTTTTTAATGAATTGATGTTCTGGATTTATATACAAAATTTAGTGTTGCTCGTGCTTGTCCTTTTTTTTTGTCAGGTGCTAGTGCTGGTCTTAGTTCACTTGAAATCCGAAACTTGCTAACACAACCTTCAATATTTCTATTTATAACTTTTGTTCTTTGACAAAGCAACAGAACAATCTGTGCCTTCTCATCATGGTCCAAATGTTAACCCATCTTCATTTCTAATTCTATGTATGTTAGAAGGGAAATATTATTAAGAAAGTTGTTTCGCTGATTATTTGACTTGTTAGATGCTGTTGCTGAGCAGATATTAACTAAAAGCAATTAGATCAGAGAGTCTCCTATACAGTCCGTCTTGTTTCCTATTATTGCACCCTTCATATTTTTCTTAGGGGACCAATCTGTAGCAACTGTTTGCTATTATTAGATTGTTAACAAACACTTTAAGGGCCGTTGGATGGGGGATTAACGGGTGAGATGGTACCCGGACCGCGGAAAGTTTCAGCGGTTGGTCTGGACGGACCGCGGAAAATTTCCGCGGTTGGGTGCTGTCCCCTTATCCCCAGCATCCCAACAGCACCTCATTTCACCACAAAAACACCAAAATTTTGTAGAAAAATTCTACTCTCTCCAAGTTTACATTTTAGGCGATTTTCATCAAGAACTTCAAGTTGTTTTGTCAATTCAAGGTATATTTCTTGTGTTAAATTTCTCATTTTCATGGCGGATAAATTATTTGCTCGCATGTTTCGTCATAAACGTCAAAATGAAAAAAAAGAGGCTATTGATTGTAGTTTACATCTTGATAGTTTAAATAGTAGTGAAGAACCTAAAACCCTGTATATGTTGAAGATGATGATTTTGTAGATAGAAATGAGCAATTTATTAATTTAGATGACGATTTGGTTGATGTTGAAGATGAAAGTGATGGAAATGAGGTTGAAAATGAGGTCGAAAATGATAGTGATAATGTTGAGGGTGAGGATGAAATTGATAATGTAGAGGATGCAAATTTGTATGAAAATGTTGATTGGGGGGAGTTCCATATTTGAATCAAATTTTTCAAAGTGTGGATGAGGCCGGTCATTTTTTTAGGGCTTATGCTTTACGAAATGGATTTGCGATTAAAATTCAAGCTAGCCATCGTAATAAAGACAACGAGATATATGGTCGTTTATATGTTTGTAGGCTTTATGGAAAAAGTGTCGTCGCCGAGAGTAGTCAAAATAAACGGCGTAGAGAGGTTCTTCCTAAAAGCGAGTGCAAGGTGAGGATGTATGTCAATTATCAAAAGAAAAAACGTCACTGGGAGGTAACTAGCCTTGAATTGGTACACAACCACGGTCTTGTTTCCCCTAGTAAGATGAATTTGGTACAACGAGAAAGACATGTCAACACCGCGACCCGTAGTTTGATAAAAACGCTTTATGGTTCGGGGGTTCGTAATTGTCAAGTGATGAATGTGATTGGTAACATTCATGGAGGTAATGACAAAGTTGGTTTCAATGTTCAACATGTTTGGAATGTGTTAAGAGACGAGAGGATGAAAAGGTTTGAGATTAGTGACGCCCAAGCGGGGTTGGACTTGTTGCATAGGTTGAATGAAGAAAGTGGTTCTAAATATTTTATTAGGACCGAGGTCGATGAAGAGAATCGCTTGAAGTGTCTAGTATGGATTGATCCAAGATGTATAATGGCTTACCAAAATTTTGGCGATGTTATGGCTTTTGATACCACTTATCGGACAAATAGGTATGCAATGCCATTTGTCCCATTTACCGGAGTCAGTCATCATTATCAATCGGTAATTTTCGGGTTTGCATTGATGCGGGATGAACACGCGTCGACTTTTGAGTGGATTCTTCGTACTTGGCTTGAAGGTGTGGGGAATAATCCTCCATTGACTATAATCACGGATCAAGATCAAGCCATGGCAAGTGCTATTGCGGTTGTACTCCCGAATACTACCCATTTATTGTGTTCTTGGCACATTAGTCAAAAATTCCCGGAGAAATTAGCTCATTATTATTCGGCTTTTCCGGAATTCAAGACGGACTTCAACAATTGCATTTATAAATCTCTCACCGAATGTGTTTTTGAAGCTATGGCGTCGTTTGTGGAAAAGTATCACTTGCAAGATCATAAATGGTTAAAGGGGTTATATAAGTTGAAGCACAAGTGGATTCCTGCATATACTAGAAACAAATTTTCGGCGTTTCAAAATAGTACATCGAGGAGTGAGGGGATGAATTCTTTCTTTGATAAGTATGTGAGTTCGGCAACGGGTTTGAAGGAATTCATTGAAAATGCCCAAAAAGCATTGGCAAGGCAATTCATGAGGGAGAAGGAAGAAGATTATGTCACCATTAATCTAAAACGTCCTATGAAATTGCATACCACATTGGAGTATCATGCTTCTTGTATCTACACTAAGGAAATGTTTAGAAGATTTCAAGATGAATTGGTCGAGTCTTCAAAATACTTTGTTGAAAAAGACCGACGAGCTAGTGAAGAAGGGGAGAGAATGGGGGATGTTTATACGTACTATAGTTGTTATAGGCCCATGTCCGAGCCTACGAGAAGAAATGTTTATTTTGTGGCATTCGAGAAAGCAAGCTCTTTGGGAATGTGTACGTGTAGAATGCTTAAACATTCGGGGCTACCTTGTAGACACCTATTGGCGGTCTTCACTAAGAAACGGGTTTCGGAAATTCCCCCGTATTACATAAACCGGAGGTGGACAATGCATGCCAATAGAGTTGATGGTGTGTTGCCTTACAATTTGGATGTTGGACAAAGTCATGAGATGACCTCAACCGATCGATTTAATAGCATGACAATGTTAACCATGAGTTTTTGTCAAAGTAGCATTGCATCCAAGGAACGGTATGATTATGTCGTTGGAGTGATGAATCGAGAAATACCAATTCTCGAAAAAATGAGCGTTGATGGAATTAAATCTTACGAAAGCAATTCGCAAGCTCCAAATGCAAGTGCTCATGAAGAAACAATTCTTGACCCTATTATGTCCCAAACTAAAGGGAGGAAGAAGGACGTTCGTTTCAAAAGTCCAATAGAATCGATTGGTAAAAAGGAGATGCCGCCAAGAAGGTGCACTTATTGTCAAATGGAAGGCCATGATAAAAGGAAGTGTGCTAGTAGACTAGAAGATCTTAAAAATGTTCAAGAATCGCAATATAATTAGTGGTGTACCATTTTGTAACCGAATGTTGTAATCTTTAAATGGATTTCAATTTTAAGTGTTTAACATTGCTTTCTTTTTTGTTATATTTTATTGTCATATAATTGCCAATTATTGTCATATAATTGTGTTTTATTGTGATAGGTAACATGACTAGCGAGTATAGTGGTGAGAACAACTCCGATCATAGTTGTGATGCGGTTTCCCACGTTAGCAACACATTCTCGGACTCCCTACCAAGCGACTCGTGGTATGAGGACAATGACGAGGAAGATGTGGTCTCACCAAACTTTAGTGAGATGGAAGATGCATGTGCCGAGTTGATGCCCCTTGTGGACAATGACGAGCCGCCCCATGTGGAGGAAGAGGAAACGGACTTGCACTCACCCGATGAGGAGGCTTATAGGGCCAAAAATTGGATCGAGGCATGCAATTGGATGGAGGGTACTGAACCGTGGAGATTGGTGAACTCTCATCCGGATCCGTACTTCCTTCCGATCTTGAATTTGGGCAACAACACCGCACCAGCCAATCCTCCCCTGCAAACGTGGCATCCTTAGCCCCCCTGTAACCAACCATGTTCACCGGTGCCCGTGGAATCTGGGGACTAGAACCAAACTGTCTCGACACCCTGTCCGGATGCTGCCACTCGACCACGTCGTAACATACAAGGGGAACTCGACCGCACCCAGCTAACTGTGCCTGTATCATCTCGCTGTCCATAACATCCTCGAACCTAGCATACGGCCTCCAGACCACCTCATCACCAGCAACACCATCAAACTCACCCCTATAGAACGGTAAGCTGTGGTGAGGGCCTGACATCCTGCGCTTCTTCGAAACCCCGACATGAGTATCACTAGCATAGGCCCATCCCTCAGCAACCGGATAATCCTCCTGACCGGGAGATCGTAAAGGCACGCCAATACGAGGAAATCTCTCGTAAGACCAAACCTGTAACACCCAGACACAACAAGCAATGCTCTTGCTGCCCTTCCTTGCAGCAATCTCCAAACCCCGGTATATATGAGCTAACACAGCTGCACCCCAAGCATAATAAGGAATCTCCCGCATATTAATCAACGGGTGCATATACCGAACATGAACAAAAGAGCGGTTGATGCTGGGGAAGAGGATACAACCCATAATGAATAGCAGATATGCCTTGGTATGTACAACCGTGGCCCTCATATTGTTCTTCTCAGGCTTCTGTGCACCATATCTCTCGAACAACCACCCCAGCTTGATGTTATTCCGATACAAAGCCTCCTTCACCTCCTCCTCGGTCAAAGGCTCAAACCAATTATTAGCAAAATACGCCGCCTTGTTCTCTATCACCCCACAAGTCAGCGCATCCCCCTGAACTGGCACCCCTAAAATAAACCCCACATCCTCCAATGTAACAGTCATCTCGCCCTGCCTCGTGAAAAAAGTGTTGGTTTCAGGTCTCCAACGCTCCACCAAAGCAGATATCAACCGAGTGTCAGTAGCCAAGACAACAGCAGGGTCTGCAAAAATCCCAAACCCAAGCATGTGTAGCAATTCCCGTTGTGGTCTCCTTAACTTCCACAAGTGCAATGACTTGTTCCCCGAATAGCTCTGCAACTTATCTCTCCCTGTACCATCCCAAACATCCTCACTGACGTGATACCGATTATCCCAAATAATATTATGCGCGTTAGGACCCGACAACATATTCCCAAAATCATCAAAATTATCCATACCTGAAAATATTGCCAACAAAATTCATCAATCACCACAATAAAAACACCACAACGTACACAATAAAAACAATCACCACATATATAAACACCAAGTTCACAATACATTCGAAATAACTACCCATTATTTGCAACAAAATTATATGTTAATTGCATCCATACTTTTACACTAACATAACTCGAATTTAACACTAAATTTATCATTACAAATTCGAATTATAAATAAATTAAATTAACACTAAATTTATTTATAATTCGAATTTAACACTAAAATTATCACGAATAATCCTAAATTTATTCCTAAATATTCGAATTATCACTAAATTGTCACTAAATTTAACACTAAATTTAGCACTAATATTCGAATTTACAGATTTTTCATTACATTCAAATTCGAATTATAATATAAAAATCTAATTTTATACGCAATTATTAAAAATTTGAATTATAATTATAAATTCGAATTAATTCAAATTATAAATTCGATTATTAAAAATTCTAATTAAAATTGTAATTTCGAATTAAAATTATAAATTCGATTATTAAAATTTCGAATTAAAATTGTAAATTCGAATTAAAATTGTAAATTTCAATTTTATACACTAAATTAATTCTAAATTAACACAAATTTATCCTAAAATCGATATTAAATCAAGTCCAAATTATGAACCCTAGAAATTATAAAAATTTGAATTTATTCATAGTACGATTCATATGTTAATTAATACATTAATTAACCCTAAATATCAAAATTACATACACAAATTCAGATTTATAACAAGAAAAAAACACTAGTTTATATGAATAAAACTGTAAATAACAATTAAGATATCGATTACATACCTTGATTAGTGAAAAAGAAGACTGATTTTGCTCAAAATATTCTTTGCTGTGGGTGTTGCTCCTGCTGCTGCATTTGTGTTTGTGTCTGCAGCGGTTGTGTGTTTGTGTATATCTATTCTAAGAGTATGCGTTTGCCAAGAATTAGCTAAACAAAAAACACCACCAACCGCTGAAAATTTCCGCGGTCCGTGCAGAGAGGTATTTTGGTAATTACTCCGGACCGCTAAAAATTTCCGCTTTCCGCGGTCCATTGGGTGCTGTTTTAATTATCAGCCGTTAGATCCACCATCCAACGGTGGAAAACCTGTTTGTTGTATACCGGTCTACAATAAACGTTTTGTTGTAGACCGGCCCCCTTTTTCTTATGATTAAAATTTCCAGTTTGATCCAATTTGTCGATAAAAAGTAGAGTCACTGCCTAGCTTGGTTCTCCGTGATTACATATAACATATATCCTCTGGTCCAGAGCGGCCAATTTTTAAAACATCGCCAATAAATCTTCCAATTTTTAAAAAACCGCCCGATAAAACACAAATCCGTATTCAACCGATTAGTTCCAGTTTCGAAATCTGCAACCATGCATACAACTCAAGATAATATAACCGCATAGAATTTGTAAGCTATAAGCCTGTAACATAGTTCTGTGGAGCATAAAGTTCAAATTCAGGCTCTGACATCACTTAAGATTCAGTTGACATCAACAAAAAATTCCGCAAATGACACTCATTTATTTATGGGTTAATTCCCCTTTTACACTGCTATGCTATTTCTTCTCCATGCTCCGTGAGTAGAAGGAACCAACCCTGGTATTCCTGTGTCTTTAGCCAGGAGGCCAGTTCATTTGACGTCCTCCAATAAGGTGGAGGTGAATATGATAAACAGATTGACCTGTGAACATTAAAACATGTCTGTAAGAACTGAGGAACATTAAAATTTTCTACAAGTATACACGAGGTAGGGATCAACAGAAATTAAAAAGAAACTAACATCCACTTGGACCATCATTGATCACTACTCTGAAGCCATCGTCTAGACCTTCTTGTTTAGCAACAAGCTTAGCAGTGTAAAGAAGCTTGCCTAAAATTTCACAATGTTTTTCCTCTGCCTGTAAGATAAGAGCATCCATAACATAGCGATAAGTGAAAAATTATTAACTGTAAACAACAAGAGTTACGTTAGTTAAAGTTTAATTATTGTGTTATTCATTTAATTAGAAGTACTCATCCTGCTAGGGTTACTAGATAGCTAAAGTTTAATCAACAAACTGCTCCAGTTTCAGAAAGTGTCAGAGCAAACAAGATCATGACTCGTCTCCTCCAATAAATACACCATGTTACGACAATGAAGAAATAATTGAAGGGTACCTTAGAGAGTCCGGTCAACCCATCTCTCACTTTTGGGATAATCACAATGTGTGTAGGAGCTTGCGGAGAGATGTCTCGGAAAGCTAGTACCTTCCAAAAAATTAATGTAGAAAAAGTAAAAACGTGCTATAATAGTCATGATATAAACATACAATGAATGAACTAAAACTATTGAGCAACTTAAACAATGAAAAATATTACTTTTTGTGTTTAAAGAAAGGGTAAAACAAGACATACTAAAAAATAAAGTATATTAATTAACATCAACAAGAATTACTTTTCAAAAACAGGCTAAGGCTAAACCAATCTAAAACATTAAGAAATGCAAAACAATAACAAGGCATGACCGCATGAGTAGTAAAAAGAACATTATTAAGCCTCACTAAAATTTTAAATCTGGGGTTTGCCTTAAAACTGGATCATGATTCTTTCTATTTATTAAACTATAATATACCAAACGCAAGAATTTTCTCATAGTTGTGTAATGTGCAGTAAACAAAGCATTGATATGTAACTACCAGAACATATGATCAAGTCGGGTCTGCATTAGTCAAGTTTTAATCACAGAAGATTAAAACAATACAAGCATTATCAAATTTGCTTCATCTTACTATGACCACAACCAAAATACGAAAAGTACAGGCAAGTTATAGCATACAACATTTTTAGATTTAGACATTTTCCCAGAAATAAGAGGTCATCGTGTGGGTGTTTGTGTGTTTCAGTTAATTTCATATTAAACTTGTGTGCCTGATTAGCTTTATCAACGACTATTCTTTACTAGATCAGAACTGCAATGAGAATTTGGTCTTGAAAGAAGTTATAATGCTATGTAGCATTACCTTGTCATCCTCAAAAACCACATTGGCTGGAATTTCCTTTTTAATGATTTTGTCAAATCTGCACATTTAAGCCAAAAGATTCTGTAAAATATCTTGACAAAACAAGCATACTTGGATTATTCCCGAACTTTAGCACTTGACATAGAATTGTAAGTTTGTAAAACGATCCAGCCTCAAAAGTCAATAAATAAATACGAGTACTACTAAATATGTAAATAGAAAAATATGCAATTAGCCATCTCAACTTACTAATTAATTCAATAAAATTATAGAATTAAAAAATTAAAAAGTTCTACTGTAATTCAAATTGAACATGATGAATTTCAACAGATTTCCATTCCACATATTATTCATGTATCGGAAGCTATACGCATTTGACTGGAATTGTTACCACCAACTAGAGCCGGCCAAATATGCGGGTTTGAACCGCCTGTTCGGGACCGGCTCGTACGGAATCCCGTAATTATTCGGACCGAACCGGGCCGGTTCAAGCCCGAACAATTCGTTGAAATATATGAGCCGATTACGAATCTAATATTTGAAAACCGGGACCGGACCGGCCCGCACATACACGACCCGCGAGCTGCACCGACTGCACAACCCGCCCAGCCAGCCCGCATAGGTCCGCGGTTGTTGTGCCTTAATTGTTTGCTATCTAGACTACTCCTGTCTCCTGCCACTTGCAAATTGCACTAACAAGACTATAATAATACTTATAATAATTCTAGTTCATTTGCTTTGCTCCTACCACAACTTGAATTGAAGTGGAAATATGGAATAAACTGTATGTCAAGGAACCAGTTACTCTAAAATCTCAAGGTATTAGAGACCCTTCCAGGATCTTATATTATTCTAACACACTCCCTCACTCGAAAGCCCATTTATGGGTCGAAGAGTGGATCACGGGCGCCCATCTTTGGGGCATAAATTTGTCTTTCGTGTCCCTCATAAATTGTGAGAAATATTGGGGGTGGCAGGGATCGAACCTGAGCTCTGATACCGTGTCAAGGAACCAGTTACTCTAAAACCTCAAGATATTAGAGAATGGTCCTTCAAGGATCTTATATTATTCTAACACTGTACAGGCACACGCACAACCCGTTAACCGCCCGCACAACCCGTTAACTCACGATTATTCGTGTACCGGTTATGAGTCCAATTTCGTCGGTTCAAACCCGGCCCGAGCCCGGTTCGTTCTTAAACAGTTCGGTTCACTGTTGACATTCCAGGTGCTCAACCCGTGTGCGGCCCGGCCCGGCACGCACCGCACAACCCACAAAAAGCACTCCCTTTGACAGAGTTATTCTGACTAATACTCGGTGTTGACATTATATATAAACCAATTAGTAGCGTAAAACTGATTCGATTCAAACACAACTTTGGAACATAATACAGAATTTCATTTCGTGATATACAATCAACAAAATAAAGTGAGTAAATAGAAAAGAATAAGAAAACAGATCATCATATTTTAAAATAATATCCCTAAGTTTTTCGATTAAACAATGACAATATCAGAAACGAGGAAAAAATCCCTTGATAGTTAAAAAATGTAAGCATTGGCCAGTCAAATGAAATTTTTTAGTTTGATTTTGAGCTCTTTATGAACAAATAAATGAAAATTTCAATAGGAATTACACAAATTAACATATAAATCAATAAGCAGGAAGTCGTTTATATTAGGGTTTTAGGAGAAGATGAACTAATAAATTCAATGAATTAAAGATGTGCGCTCGGCGTAAGAGCTGAGAGAAGGAGAAAGAGAGAGAGAGGGGGGGGGGATTTACATGGTGGGAGCATCGGAAGGTGCAGCGGCGAGAGCCGCGTCTTTTTCGGAAGCCATCGCTGACGCTGAGGTGAGGGCGGGTTTAGAAATTTAGAAGCACTGTTTGGACTATGGAATGTATTTAGAAGCCGGCTCACTCTTGTTTGTTAAACAGCTTAAACACTTTAATTTAATTCAAATCATAATTTTATCAACTTTTCCTTAAACTAAAACGTCAAAAATTAGAAAGATTATGCTACATTTGTAAATAAAATAAATTATATTGTTATATCCTATATTTTTTTTAGAAATGCAAAAAACTTTTCATTTGAATATAGTAAGGCTCAGACAAACCATCAACTGTCGATACAACCATGTTGTAAAACAACTAACATACTAAAATAATTAGATAATTTGTTTTCTGATTATTTAACACATAAAATTTAAAATTCCTTAAAGGTAAAAACGAAATCAAATACATTACAATCGATCCAAATTGCACCAACATATCTGAAAATAGCAACATCGCCCCCGCAAGGGTTGGCTCAATTGGTTAAAGAGAGGAAAATTGTCCTATTGGTCACAAGTTCGAATCTCACGGGAGGAGAATTTATGAGAATCCCACGGGAGGAGAATTTATGATTATGCCTCCTGAGTCAGAGTCTGTCGCTTAAATGCGGTTTACCTTGGTTCACGTGGTTTGCAGGTAGAGGTGGCCACTTGTGCGGTCCGTGCGGTTCGGGCCGGGCCGCATACGGTTTGAACACTAGAAATCTGGACACTGAACCGGCCCGGTGGAGAAGCGAATCGGACTCGGGCCGGGTTTGAACTGGAGAAAGAGGAAGCGTAATCGCACGCAAGTTGGCGGGCTACGCGGGTTCAACGAGTCGGGCTTGTGCGGGCTCGACGAGTCGGGCTTGTGTCAATTTCATTAATTCTGAAATGAGTTTGGTACTGGAGTGTAGTCTAGTAGTAGACTAGTAGTACTGCACATATCTAGGCAATAATTTTATAGCAATAATTAATAAATATTATCGAATTATATTATTAAAATTTCAAATAAATAAATTTTAGAATTTAAATTTTTTATAAATTAAATTCAAAAAAATTATGTAATATTAAAAATAATCGGTGATATGGGCTTTAGGATATTATTTTTCATAATAATTTTTTTATATATCTATTTTAAGGTTCTACTTGTACTACTGATCTATAGTTAGCTGACACTGAAATTTGAATTTAGAAAGTCAAGACATATAAAAAGAACAAACATTCCTACTACATTTACAACTTAGCAAACTAACAAACCAACCCAAGTGTCTGTTCGGGCTCACGGGTTCGCGCGGGCTGTGCGAGCTCACGGGTTCGTGCGGTCCTGCGGGTCTTGTGCGGTCCGTGCCGGGTCCGGTCCTGGTTTTCGAAAACTCTATTCGTAACCGGCTCGTGAAATCTAACGATTTGTGCGGTTCTGAACCGGCCCGAACCGGGCCGAATAAATCCGGGCTTTACTACGAGTCGGTCCCGGTTGGGCGGTTCAAACCCGCACAAGTGGCCACCTCTATTTGCAGGCTATTGCGTGAGCCCGTAGGGTTTACCCAGTGCGCACCCGAAGGGTAGCGGCTGCGGGTTACCTACGATAAAAAAAAAATAGCAACATCGCAATTGACTATATCACATAAAACCATTGTTAGCCCAATGTTCAGAATTACTAATCACATAAACTGAAATTGGAGAAATGGCACCACAGCTATCTCCATGTCGGATACCAGCTATAGACATGCTGAAGGCACTCCAACTATCTACATGCCCGATACCAGCTATAAACATGTTGAAAGTGTAAACCCGTGAAGGATGAACAATCTTTGATTCTGAAAGGTGAGCTCTTGCAATAATTATCACCGCCCAGATTCGACGCAGGATTTGCAGATCATCAAAAATGTCAATAAACTCGTTCTCAATAGATACAACACCAAATAAACTCAACGATGACCAAACAAAAACAGAACAAAACACTCCAAAAAAAGAGAAAAAACACACACTACAAGAGGAGAGACACACAAACACCCAAAAAATTGGGTTTTATTGAAAGGAAATTAACAAGAACAAAAGAGAATGAAGGGCTGGGGCTTTTCACCACAGAAAATCAGTGAAAACCCCTCGATTTACTTGAAAATAGACAAATTTTAGGAAAGAAGAGGAGGGAGGCGGCTACGAATTGCCATATATGATCTATTATATCCTTAGGTTAACGTGTTTTGGTCGTAGGCTATTATTGTAACTAGCTTTATTACGTGTGCAAGGCACGGACTGACTTTATTTATAAAAAATTGCTATTTTTGTGTAATTTTACGATATTTGCGTGTTATTTCATACAATAACACGAGCACATGAGAACCCACATTGGCAAAATCTAGTAAAAAAAATATTGTGTGATTCATGTTAGAAGTACTACTGTAATGAC
The DNA here is from genome assembly GCF_009905375.1 of Apium graveolens. NCBI lineage: Eukaryota > Viridiplantae > Streptophyta > Magnoliopsida > Apiales > Apiaceae > Apium > Apium graveolens. Next base: position 218,299,968 of record NC_133656.1, read on the forward strand.
GAATATCCTTAAATTTATATTGTGTCGTGAATGTAAAGTTTAGAGTGCACTCATTAAAAATAATGGTTTTCTATCAAGTCTCAATGATTTTTTTCAACTGGAGATACCAAAAATATTATAATATTTAGGTGTCATGTTTATCAAAATATGGGGGCAAAATAGTAAAATTTTTTGCACGGTCGAACTCGAAATTCAAATTACTCGACTCATAAGGTTCACGAGTCTTATCGAGACGATATTATTTGTTAATAGAAATATATTTATATCTAAATATTTAATATTTTATATATTTATTAGAATCGAATTCGAGCATAATCTATCATATTGCGAGTTTTTGTCAATATTTGATGAAATTAATTCATTTTCGAGCCGAACTTGAGGCTACTGGACTATTTATGACCCGAGTTACATGCTTGATTTAAGATTCAGGTGAAACCGAGCTTGTGCTCGAACTCAGACATTTTTAATCGAGTTCAAGGCTGAAAGTTTTTGACTCGGCTCGGCTTGATTATACCCTTAGTTGTTGTAAAGTTGGTATTTCGAAGTGAGTTAATTATCCAAGTCTCAATATTTAATAAACTATTATTAAATTGTAATATATTATCAATAAGTTAATATGTTAACATAACATCAACAAGTTATTTATTTAATATTTGTAATTTTTTTATAAATAAAAAAATAATTAAAATCACGTGGTTGTACATGATTAGAAAGTTAATATATTGTAGTGAGCTAATTACTCAAGTCTTAGAATAATTTTATTATATATGAATATTAGATTATATAGGTTTAGCCATCCAATATAAAGAAAAAATATATATAACTCGGTACTTGATGTTATCAAAATATAATCAAATGAGCCTCTAGATCAATCGATTGAAATCAAATGTTTGAATATAGGTGTCACAGTTTCAATTCTACAAGCCAATAATATTTTTCCATATTTATTCAAATAAGGGCGCAAAATATTAATTTCGAATTATATGTTTTCCCTAAAAAATTTCAACGTATCGAACTTTTTACGACCTGAATTTCGAGTTTAAAATTTAAAGTTCGGTTGAACTCGAGTTCATACTCGAACCCGAACATTTTTAATTGAGTACGAGCCTGACAGTTTTCGGCTCGACTCGGATTGATTATACCATTAGTGGTTACACGAGTATAAAGTTAGTATCTCGATGTGAGTTAATTGTCCGATTTTCGATAATTAATAAATTATTATTATATGGTAAGATATTATCAACAAGTTAATATATTAATATATTATCAACAAGAAGTTATTTATTAAATGTATAAATTAAAAAAAATATAATCCCGTTGTTGTACATGAGTGTAAAGTTATTATAATTTAATCAGCTAATTAACCAAGTCTTAGAATAATTTTATTCTATATAAATATTGAATTATATAGGTTTAGTCACCCAAAATAAAGAAAGAAGTATGTAACTCAATACTCGATTTTATCAAAATTTAAGCTCAATTGGTTGAAGTCATATGTTTATTATAAGTGTAAAGTTAGCATATTGAAATGAGTTATTCAATCAAGTCTCAAATCATTATGTTTTATATAAATATTAAAAAATATATAAAATTTAATATAAGGCAAGACACCTCGTGTAAATAAGTAATGTCTAACTCGATATTTAATGTTATAAAATTTTAACCAAAAGTGTCTCTAACTCAAGTGATTGATGTGTTTAATTTGCAAATAGTTGACATAGGTTCAATTCTTATCAGCAACAATTATTTTTAATATTTATTAAAATACATGGGCAAAACAGTAATTTCGAATAAAATATTTCCCCAAAAACTTGATGCTACAGATTATAAAGATAACAGATTTTATATAAATATTAAAATAAATATAAAATTTAATGTAAGGCAAGACATCTCGTGTAAATAAATAAGTTCTAAGTCAATACTTAATGTTATAAAAGTTTAACCACAAGTGTCTCTAACTCAAGTGGTTGATGTGCTTAATTTGTAAAAAGTTTGCATATGTTCGATTCCTATCAACAACAACTATTTTTGATATTTATTAAAATACATGGCCAAAACAGTAATTTTGAATAAAATATTTTCCCAAAAACTTGTTGTATAAGTTCTAAGTCAGTACTTAATATTATAAAAGTTTAACAACAAGTGTCTCTAGCTCAAGGTGGTTGATTAGCTGTGTTAATTTGTAAATAGTTGGCATAGGTTTGATTCCTATCAACGACAACTATTTTATATATTTATCAAAATACATGGGCAAAATAGTAAATGTCGCAGGGTCTACGCGGCGGCCTTGAAATTTCCTCAAATTTCTTTCTGAATTTATCAAGCCCTCTCTAAATTATTCTCAATTCTCAGTATGGTCTTCTCGCCTTCCCATTTCAAATGATTTGAAATGACAACCACATAAAATACATACACATGACTCGATATGCAATTGCAGCAACACATACATTAGATTAATGGTGTTCGCAATATTCTTCTGTGAGGAAGATGGATGTTGTTTAAAGGGGAAACAATTTTGCCTATTCAGAACGCCCAATCTTGAAAAGGTACTCACAAATGAGTTTCCCTTCATTTTAATCTACTACTTGTACTTTAAATGAGTTTTGTTTTCTTTGTGTTCAGATCTTGGTTAACCATTATAGTTTAGTGCCTCTTGAGAATTGCTTCCCGCAAACATTAGACAACCAACTTTGTTATTGTCTGGTACATAATTTTAATTTCTTTGAAATTTGCGGATATGGTGAGTGTTTTGTAGCATTTACTAACTGTATACTTTCAATTTGTTGTTGTACTTTACTGATACTAATTGTAAATTTTTAATCTTATATTGTGCATTACGACTATTCGTCTATTATCACAGTTTTCCTTTCTTGGAAATGTGTTCTTCCCACCAATGTGATGTATTTTACAATATTTTCCCTCTGTTGTATTGATAAGGACGGTTTCTTATTCTACTGCATTTTGCTTCATAATTATACCTCTTTTTAGGCAGCAAATTTCTTTTTACTTTATAAATTACTTCCAGTAAAAGTTATTGCTTCTTATATTTTATTCATCACCTTTATCTAATGTAAATTTAGTTAGATGCTACATAAGTAAATTTAGCAGCTTAGTGGTTTAATCGCGTTTTTGCTATTGATAAATTATGCATTGATACAGTATTATCGCTAACAGATTATGCAAAGATATATAATTTGATAGCTGGCACTACCTCCCTTTGACCGGGTTGCGTACCTAATTATTTTCTTGATAAATTTCTCTTTTCCGTCTTGGATATTTATTTAAGTCCTACCAAATTTCCTAAGTCACATTCTTCAAACAACAAATACACATTGAATTGATGCATAAGGTTTTGGAACATGACTTTTAGCAGTCAGAGCTGGAACTCAGAGCTGGAACTCAGCTCAACTATCCTGATACACGCAATTAGATAATATACTTGGCACTTTTAACCATTTAAATTTGTATATGCAATAATGTAGCTACACAATAGCTGGAACTCAACTTAATTATCGTGGTACACACAGTTAGATAATGTACTTAGCACTTTTAACCATTTAAAGTTGTATATGCAGTAATGTGGCTACAAAACAATGGGCGGAAAGACTAAAGAAATGACAATACTTCACCTCTTATGGGGAAATTTTTTGTTCAATGAGGTTTGCTTCTAATCATTTTTCTATCTCCTTTTCTAAAACTTACATATATATATATATTCAGTTGGAATACAATGATTCAAGATTGTTCCTTTGTTGTTAAAAATTTAATTATTTTGGTGGTTATTTCTGGTGATGAGTTAGGGACTACGTGGGCTTTATAGTGCTTATAAGCTTTCTTTGTTTTAAGTTGTTGCTTCCCTGGTTACTACCCTTTCCTAGGTTTCCATCAGGTGCTTGTAGTGATGACTACATGTATATTGATGACCACATATGTATACATAAAATGCAGGGTACAAAAAAACAAACAACATAAAAAATTCCTAGTCGAACCTCAGAAAGCTACTCTGGTCACTGTTCATCAAAATCTGTTGAACATTAGTGCAACCTTCTGTGAAGAGTTCATTAATTTTGTTCTAGAAGGTGAGTGATTACAGTTTCCCTATGCACCCAACACTAGCAGGGAAGTGTATAATTGACTTGAGGACACTATTTGCATAGAATAGACTCAAATATGTATTTTCTCCAAATTCGTATGTATACTCCATTAATTGATGTGATTCAAGGAACCAACACTCTTCTGATTTATATGTATTTCAGTGTTTACTTTACTAAATAAAATTAATTATTTACTAATATATCTATATACATATATGCCCATGCCATAACTAACAAAAAAATTCACCGTAGTATATTGAAATTAGAATATTGTGAACTGAATTTTCAAACAGGAAGGACTCCTTTTTATCCATCAAGAAGCCTGACTCTCTCCCCTTTCTCATAATTGCACGCCAATTACTGAAATGTCAAGAGCCAAATTTTTATATTCAGTATTCAGCCTTTTTCTCTCCCAAAGCTGAGACGCTCCAAGATTGGATTATAACAGGCTAACATGGGGCCCGTAGGTAAGATATACTAGTATCCCTCCATAACAACGTTAATTTTTGTGAATGGCATACTGGTCTTATTTTTCTCTCAATCTTCTAAAGTCGATCCATCCGTATGTGCACAAATTTTTTGTGATATAATTTTATATCACAAAGCATTTGAGTGAGCATGGTTCAGACCCTATTTTTTATTTTATGTGTTAGGTAAGTCATGTTTTATTTTTTGCCTATTCTTGAAGTTAATTAAACTATATGTTGCAGGTAAAAGTACTTAACTAGCTTTGCTTTCTTCTTATATTAGAATTTTCTTTGTATTCCGTTGCAGATAGGTTGTATATATTGTACTATGTTTGATTTTTAGCTGCTTCGAATGGTTGCTGATTACCTCCATTCAGTAATTTTGGCTTCATTAAAGGTGCTACAGTAGTACGTTCCTTTCCCCCTTAAAACTACAACTGAGTTACTGTCTCGCATCGCAGAAACATGTACACATCCCCTAGCTGTAGTTGTTTTTTATCTATATTTTTTGGTCTTTAAATCTCTGTTTATCTAAAACTTCTCGGTGTTTTTGACAAGATAATGTTTGTGTGTGTACATGTGTATGTATTAGAATTAATAACTTGAAAATCATATTTAGCCGCTCCATACTTTCTTAATGGTAACAAAAATAACAACTGTTGATGTTCTCATCGTAAAATCTTACTATTCCGTGATTCAGATAATTTGAGGCTAAAAACTTTTCTCTTTCTGACAATTTTTGTTTGTTAGTTGTTATCATTGACAATATTCATACTTTTTAGCTTAGCTTATAATGTTGATCTCGGTATAGGGTGTGATTTTATCTGTTACGATCTTGATCAACATATAATGTTGTCATATGATGAAGTTGTTACAGTCCCGAAACAAGGAATTCAGACCTAGCAAAATATGAACATAAACATATATATTATAATGGTTTAAGAGTTTTTTAGCTTATGTGCTTCATATGGCGTCTCCGTCGTTGCAACTAGATTGCAGCTTTTGCTACTTTTGACAAGAAAAACAATCAGCTTCAATTATTGTATGCATATCATAGGTATTTTTCATATATATTCATTTTCTTAATTAATTGACTCAAGGATGGATGTGTAGGGGAACTTGGGAGGCACATCTACGAAATCCTTGAAAATTATTCTATTCTTTTCTATTATTTCTATAAAAATAATATGAATGTAGTCCTAACAGATTTAGTATCACTAAATTTAAGTGTGATTATATATTTTAGTTAATTAGCATATGTGATTGTAAGATTTAGTAAATATGATCTCCCGAACAATAGTTTTATTGCGGAGATCATGGTAAATGAGTGAAAGAAGTGTTTGACAAAAACTGTTTCTACAGATCCCTTGAGATATGTATATTAGATTGTGAAATTTTTTAATGTATCATATTTATTTATAGAACATTTTGGACTGTATCTGCCCAACCAGTTGTTCACTGGTGGACATGTATATGTCGCACTATCAGGAATCAAGAGACTAAATGATAAGGCCGGGTCGTGATCAACGCTAATAGTGAAGTGAGGGACTAAACTTATAAATATTTAGGGATCCATATACGACAGCGGTATGATATCAGACTTTTCTAAATTTTTTATAGCACACACAACACACATGTCCTGTACGGAAAACAACACTATAGCCTCACCTGTTTTTATGCCTCCAAGAATATAAGTTACATTTCTTTTAGTTTTCTTGCACCTCTGACATTGAAATACTCAAACCAAGACACTAGCATTCCTAAAGTTAGAGTAGTAACCGGTGGATAACACATTCCATAACATATCGGGTTATTGTGCGACGCAAGAGTAATAAAACGTTTAAGCTTGTGGAAATAGTATGGTTGCACTATGCAAGCTTATGTAAAAAGTATGGTTGCACTTTACTTTTATCTAATAAACATTTTGTTCATTTTAAATATTTAATTATACACTTTTAATGACTTAATTCAGTATAAAACCATTTTTTCCTGAAATTATATTTAGCTTTCACAAATTTTACTTTTGGGAATGATTGCAAAATTGCCTCCTACCTTTTTTTGGTCAGGAATTTCCTTCTACCTTCGATTCCTCAATACAACTGTTTCTTTAATACAAAAACCCTCAAGAAATAGTTGATGCACTGCAGTTATTGTTGCCATTTGAAGGAGTGCATTGTAAAAGATACACTCATTTCTTTTTGGCACGCACATGGAGATGGAAATTTGATATGTCGTGTATCCCCTATGGATGTATCTTAGGGTGTTGTTGGATGCTGTCAAATTTATTAAGCTTCAAAAGTTAACTCTTCCCATGATCTGAATTTTGGTAAATACGAGACCCTTGGCCAAGTTGTCGTGTAAATTTGTAACCTTGCGCTCTTGCTCTGGCCATTGAATTTTTATTTTTTGGAGTTCCGGGTAACACCTACAATCACTGGCTATTTATTTTTTTACTAATTTATGCACATGCATGTAACAATTTTTTTTGTAGATTACGTCAAGGTTGTTTAGGGTTATAAACAGATTGTTTTAAAACAACACTATCATCTTCAGCTATTTATCTGTATGACAGTAAAATTATGAATGCAACAAGCCATTCAACTTCAGAACCCTTCCCAATAACCTCTACAGCAAACTCACCGATGTATACGTATGGCAGGAAAAAGATTTGAAATTTTGAATATCCAGTTTCTTCATTATACTATATTGTCATGGGAATATGACTTATAGGCTCTTTTACGGAAATTGGTTATTAGCTTTAGCTTTTTGAACTATTGACTCTTTTAAATTGAGCTACAAGATTTGTTATTGATCTTAAATTTTGGACGTCTGGTTAGCTATTTGTACTCGGCTTCTAAATTGGTATACATGTCTACTCAAATTTTTATAATTTGCAAGATAAAAAAGATGCAAAATATTTAACAAGTTTAATTTTACTATAAATGTCAAAATTTACGATGCTACCTATTATTTTTACAAGTATAAATATTTTAACAAATTTGATATATCGTAGATCTCCGAGTATTTTTTAACAATCGCGCGAACCGCGGTTATTTCACCTAGTTATAAAGATAATAAATTTTAGAAGTGATATAAGCACCTAAAAGAAACTATAAGCACCTAGAACTAGAAGCAACTAATCACACGTATACACAGTGCCCAACAATAAGATAATGAAAAATTATCGTTTACAATTAAAGTTGTAATAATCTTTTCTAAATATATATTGTTAACATAGAAGTTAGCAATTAATAAAATTCAAATTTATAACATATTGACACAATAATATAATTAAAAAAAATTATATAACAAAAAAATGCAAATAAAGATTTAGAAAATAAGAGATCAAAGTGTTTTAATAAGTAATAAAATAAAGTAGGGAAATTAATATATTACAAATTTGTCATTTTCTCAAATATTATTTGTTCATAAAGAATCTCATAAGAAAACAATATTTTGAAAGCATCCGTGCATTGAGCGGGTCCTATTGGTGCAAGGGAGCTCTGATTGTTTGGTCATCAGGGTAGTATCGTTATTTCAAAACTCAAGAAAGAAAAAAAATCGCAATCAGATGAATGACTATGTGACCAATAAATTTTACGCATTAATATAATTAAAAATACACTCCTGACATGTGTGATTAGTTACAAAAAAATACATGTAAATAAAAATAAACATAAATAAAATAAAAAATAAAATAGAAGTAAGGATCTTATAAAAATATATCATATTACAAAATTAATGAATAAAAAACCCACCAATAATGTTTATATTCAAAATAATCAATAAAGGAAAAAAGATCATTTTAAAAACGTAACATAAACTGAAATAATAATACTAAATATATATTATTAACTTCAATAAAATTTATATAAAGTTTAATTAAAATGATATTTTTGAAGAAAAAATTATTTCAAACAAATTTATATTAATAATTTATAAAAATTCTCGTGCATCGCACGTGTATAAATATCCACAGTAGTTATTTTCATTCAATAATAGCACTATTAAACAAATAGATCAAAGTTTGATTACTCAAAAGTACAAACATTAACTTTATATTATTATTAAAAACATAATATGATTTTATACTTAGAAAACTATTATGCTCAAAAAATTAAAATTAGTAAATAATTTATATTGCTCTAATAATTATTATAAATTACATAAGACTAATTGTTTTTGGGGGAATAGTAAAAAAATAATAAAATGGAAAAAAAGTTTAATTTGTGGAAAAAAAGTTTAATTTGTGATATAAGAAATGAATAGGACAGTATTCGTAAATTTTTAAAAATGCGTGATCAAAGAAAGTGTGATTCAAATCAAATAATTATATGATATCCAGTATGTAAAAAAGCATGTCCCATCGAATCAAAATCACCAAACAAATCATTTTCGAATAGAATCCCTAAATTTTAGAATCTTCATTCATCCATATTCATATATGTCTTGCATGAGTTGCAAGTTTTAGTCTCGTTCATGTAACAAGGTGTATTTTAATTAATTTGTGTTGAAATAGATTATTTCAATATTTCTTAATTAGGTGTATTTCAAATGAAAATATGATTTTGTCATCGCCGTATTTGGAAGAGATTTATTCAAAATCGACATTAGAAGAAAAAAAAGAAGATGGAGTGGTAATTGGAGGAGGGGAAGTGATATTAAATAAACAAATGTTCGTCCTAGTGGGGTGATTCCCCACAAAGAAGAACATAAACTTTAATGTTATGTAAAATGAATTGACGTTATTATGACAACCAAAAAAATAAATGGCAATACACGATTTGGAAGGTCATAGTTAATCATTTTTGTAATTCCGTATGTTGCATTTACAAGAGGTGATTAATGGAGGGTATTTGACCTTCGAGCTATTAATGTATAATAAGTTACAAGGTAATGAAGATTCACATATGGTTCAACTTAACAAGGTGGATATATCGGTGCAGATCTACAATCTCCCCGCAAGAATGGTGTCAGATACAGTTATACAACGTATTGAAAATTTTCCAAACGGATCCTTTGAATATGAATGGGGTACGAAAAATGTAGTATGTACATGAGGGATATAGTTACAATAGAAATTAATAAACCGTTGAAGAGGGGGATTGAGATAAAACGGGAGGTAGGTGCTTAGAGTTGGGTTAATTTTAAATATGAAAGCTTGAGTACATTTTGTTTTATTTGTGGAATATTGAGGTGTCAGGGAGAGATTGTAATGTTGTTTATACTAACCTTGATAAAGTTATTGAATGAGTTTATGAAATATGGCTCAGAGCACATATGAAAAATGGCATAAGTCAAAATATATGAGTTAAATGGTTAAGAAATAGCTTAGTGCCAAGTCAACCATGGACAACACAGGTTGGTGCTGGTTTTTCCACCACTATGCACGATGTAGGGGAGATGGCACCGAGCTTCATGGAGACAAAATGAGTGTTGAGCGAAATTTCAGGGTAAATGGGTGTAATCTCTTATACACATCGTGATTAGTGGAACAATCATAATCCGTTGAGTAACAAAAATGCTCAAATTTCGGATGAAATGGATATGGGAGTTATAATTTGAATAAGGAAGTCGTTGTGATTGACACTAAAAGGAAAAGATCATAGGTGGAGTCAATTACGGAAAATGATGATGAAGATATATTATCTGATAATAATAAAGCTATTGGGCCAAAAAACTTGTTAGAGGCGGGACCTGAATTGCAGGCGCTCTTAAGCCCATGAGTATTTTAGCGTGAAATTATTGTGGATTGGTTAACCCATGAACAATTCGTTTTATTAAGGAAATATGCCAACAAATGAAGCCCAGTATAACTTTTTATCGGGAACATTAGTAGGAAAAAATAAAGTGATTGAATTTTATAAAAGTTTGAACTTTGCGGATTGATAAGTTATGACTTATGGATGCTCAAGGGCATAGTAGATCATAGTAGAGGTATAACTTTAGTCTGGAAGAATGAAGGAGGATGTTAGATCATCGATGGAGGTATGCACTATATTAATTTTGAAGTGGAGAATGAATAAGTTGGTAAATGGAAATATACAGGTTTTTATGTGGGGCATGAGTAGGGAAAAAGACGTATATCATGAGAGCTGTTAAGGTCTCTTGATGCGAGATATAACTTACTATGTTGTGTGATTGAAGACTTTAACTGTTGGGTACGTAAACTAATACTACGCGCAACAATGAGGCAGTTATATATATATATATATTTCATAATTAACAAGAACAGGAAAATAACCAATTAACGAAACAAAACACAAAGGCAAACAAAAATATAAATTCGGAACTGAATTGACAAAGAGAGGATATAACACTTAGCTCTAATAGAAGCTTTAACAGATCTTTAGGTCTCACACACTGTAGAAGGGGGTTGAATACAGTGTTTATCACAATCAAATCGAATATAAGAACACATAAAACAGATTTTATTTAACACAATAAACT